>NC_047679.1:27672558-27790874 GCF_011762505.2 Arvicanthis niloticus
CTCTATCTCTTTCTGCTTCATTCAGCAAAGATCCAAAACTGTACTTTATTAGATTAGGCTTTCTCTGTAAGACCTTAACCATTATATTACATCATCTTCAAATATTCCTGGTTGCTGGTGAGTATAGTTCAGCATCACGAGTGCTTGTTCATTCCCAACACTTATCAAGTGGCTCACTTCAACTACAGCTCCTGAGGATCTAAGGTGCCATTCTGCCTTGAGGACACTGTACGTTTAGTACAAAAACATACATGTAGAAATGTATATAAGATGTAGAGCTATAAAACATAAAACAATTTTATGGTCCTTACTCCTCCATATACAAATCAATATCAAAATACAAGAATTCAGAAGTCTAGTTGTGCTGGCTAGTTTAATGCCAACTTGACATTTCTGAATTGAGAGAATAATTCCAAAGTTTATACTATAGGCAAGCCTTTAGGGCATTTTACTAATTGGTGATTGTCAGTGGGACCACTCCTGGGCTGGTGGTCTTGGTTCTATAAGATGGCTGAGAAAACATGCTAAGCAAGCCAGGAAGCAGTACTCCATCAATGTCCTCTGCATTGACTCTTGCCTTGTTTGTGTTCCTGTCCTGATTTCCTTCAAAGATGGACAGTAATGTGGAAGAGTAAGCCAAATAACCCTTTCCTTTCCAAGATGCTTTGATGATGGTATTTTATCACATCATTAGAAACCCTATGACACTAGTTTTAAAGATGATTAATGATCTCAAAAGTGTTTTCAAATCAAAAATCATCAGAGACATTTCTTTAAGTAAATGGTAATTAGCAAAGAGGCCTGCAATTGGTCAACCTTCAGAAACTGACAAAAATTGGAGTACCTAACCTTAAATGGGATGTCTGTATCACACCCTTCCCTTCAAAGCTCAGGTAACTATGTGGAAAGCAGGCAGAATGATGAAGGCCGGGCAGAAAAAGACTTTGCCCAGATAACTTTTCTCACAAACAGAGAAGATGAATGTAAGAACTCAGAAAGACCACAACAGACTACACATGTCTTGTATAAGCTCACGCCTCATAAAACCCCAGCATAGAGGAAGGGAAGGGGTCACAAATTCCAGCCCTAGCCAAGAATTTATAGTTGCTAGAAAAAGAAAATCAGTTTCCTTCAATGGAGTAACATTGAGTATATAAACCACACACTAAGACAGGCCACATGCTCAAAAGTAGGAGATTAATACAAACCAGACTCCTATTTTTATATTTTTCTCATCTTTAAGAGAAATAAAATACTGTCAGAGAGATAGTGATATGCAACACAATTTGAAAGAAGTTGGGAGAAGAAAAAGAATGTGATCAAAATACATTGCCTGAAATTTTAAAAAATAAAAGCATTAAACAAAGAAAAATAAAATAATTTTAAACAATGGTGCCACATAAGTGAGGTTTTACATACATTAGAATTTCATAAAGTCAAGAAATATTCTAATTCCACCGCTCCAAAATGTTTTTATTAGAATGATCAGCAACTTTGAACTAGTACAGTGAAAAACTCATTTATCATTGGGCTACTTTCTGCATTTGCTTCCTTAAAACAGAAAAGTCTTTCCTTCTGAAACACTATACCATTATTCAAGGTACAAAAATCATCTTACAAATAAATAAAAAAAACAATCACCGGGGCTACTTGGACATCTCCCCCTGGTCTGGCTTCATCTTCCGAAGGTTTGGTGAATCCTCTGTCCCTGGGTTTTTTCTCAGCTTTGTTGAGGTATAAAATGAAAATAAAAATTATGTAGATTTACAGCTAGAACTCATCATGTTCCTGTATGTATGTCAAATACTAAAGCTTGTTATCATAAAATATATATACTCTCCTACAGTGGTGTCATGCAAAGGCTACCATCATGCTCACATTACACAGTTTCTAATTGCCTGTTACTTCAGTTTGGATAATTTTAATTATTTTATGTGAAGATAACCACCTAGTTATGTTTTAGGGGGATGGCATCTGAAGTGTAAATGAAAGATCTAATAAAAAAAAGAAAACTGCAAATAAATTCTAAAAGTACAAAAAAAAGAGTTAAAAAAAGAAATATCAGTATCAATGGTTTCAAAATTAGGTTTTAGGAAAAATGAATTTTACTTAGTAAATACTAATTATAATTAAAATGATTTGCAGGTATTGATATCACTCACACAAATACACACTCCAAGCTCAAATATTAGCTTTTTGAAGGCTTTATATTTTTGAAGTTGAAACAGTCTACTGCTTTCTTTCTTCATTACCGAAAGACTAAAGACTCTGCATAAACAGGACTTTTGATAGCATAAATCCCATCTTTCCACAGCCTTTTAATTCCACTTATACTACTCACCAAAAGGTACATAGTCCATCCTCAGTTGCCAGGGCAAATGTAAGATCATTTAACTGGCACCAAAGCTTTATCCCTCATTTACAACTAATTTATGTTATATGGACCAGACTCTTACTTCATTTTTAGCAACTACCTTACACTTTAGGTTTAAAACTTCTAGTTAAAAAAACTATAGTAATATTAATTACTTTGCTTTTTCTTACATTATCTTCCTGCCATCAGTTTCAGGATGTTGATTTTTAAATCTATTTCCAAACTGCAAAGTTTTCCTGTGCTTAAGTTCACATCCTCCATCTTTATCTCTGTCCCATTCAGCAAAAGATCCAACACTCTACAAGAAGACTACAGTCTGTCTTTGTAAAGATAATAACTATTCTATTACACAATCTTAAAACATTCCTTGGAGCTGAAGAGGTGGTACAGCTGTTAAGAATGATTTTGACTACCCTTCCAGAGAATCACAATTCATTTCCAACATCTACATCAAGTGGCTCACAACTGCTTGTAGTTCTACTGCCAGAGAAAACAATGCTTTCAATCAAAAATAATTATGTTACTAAAATAGTAAAAATAGTTGGACAGTGAATTCAAAAGTACAGTTTTAAAGATGACTAATGACCTCAAGTTGTTCTCAATTGAATGGATAAATACAAAAAGGCTCAGGGCAAGGATGGGAAAGTTAACAATTTCCATACAAAATTCAGTTGAGAGAGAAAGATTATCTCAAAAAATCGAGGCAAAAAAATACTAATTTAAAATCCTATGAACTATAGGTCCAAGGAAAGGCAGGAGGAGGTACAGGTTTGAAGATCTGGAGTGTGAAGAGCCCAGCAGGAACTTTGACTTTCACACCTCACTTCCTTCAATGGCCATTACCAGTTGCAAAGCATACCTATGAATAATGAAGAAAACCAATGACAATAGGCATAAGCTTAATGCTATAGCCTGTAGACCAATCAATCAACCAACCAACCAAAGAAAATACGTGGATTAAAGGGAACAGGGATGGAGGTAAGGGCAGAGGAAGAAATTTGGGGAGAGATGTACAATGCAAAAATCCTTATGGAAACCTTCTACAAATGAAAGGTCCCGAAGAGTAAACATACACACATATAAAAATATTTTTAATAGAGTGACTGGGTACTGGAAGGACACCATCAAAATCAGATACGGCACTTAAAAACAAACAAACAAACAAAGAAGCCCTCTGCCAGATACCAGTGAATAAGTGTTGGCCAAAAGTTCTCTATGATAGCAGTTCAATCACTTTAGGGGTTGCATATTAAATATCCTGCATATCAGCTATTTAATTATGATTCATAACAATAGCAAAATTACAGTTCTGAAGTAGCAATAAAATAATTTTATGGTTGGAGTCACCACAACATGAGGAACTGTATTAAAGTCTCAGAGCAATAGGAAAGCTGAGAATCACTGCTACAGGCCATTGCTACTAACTAGTTACATTCTAAAACTTCATGGCAAGAATCTCAAATTAGTTTTAGTATCTGAGCACACCACAAGCTTCTATCTAGGCCATGGAACAGTATACCTGGTACTAAACTCCAAGCCCCCTCTAGCTAGGAATCATGGTGTTAATAAAAGGTACTATCAGAAGAGAAAAGCAATCATCAATCTGGCCTGTCTACTAATACTATGTGCTATGATAGCCATGTGCCTGCAAGACACATGATAAATAGATAAATAAATTCAGGCAGTCATCTCAGTCAGAGAATGAGAAACTTAGCAACATATATAGAAAACAGAACAGAGTAATTATGAACCAAGTATCTAGGAAAAGAAAACTCAATAAATCAAAATACAAAACTTAGTAGACAACTGGCTCCAAGCAGGGAGGAGGATAAGATATAGGCCAAAGGTGGTGAGTATGGAAGGCTAAACAGTCTGAGTGCCACATCTCATCTTCTTTAGGAGCAAGCATCCGTTGCACAGCACATCAATGAGTAATGAAGAGAATCTGCAACAACCTGAATGACTTAGGCATATCTGTAAGATTAATACTGTAGGGCAAACTAAAAACAAAAAACAAATCACAGGAATTAAAGAGGCTAGAGATTAGAGGTATGAAGGTGGGAAGGAATAGCTAACAAAAAAGGCCTCTTACAGAATCATATGGAAAAAAATTTAAAAAGTCATACAGAAACTGACTACAGTAGAAATCTCCTGAAGCATACATATTCATACACATATATAAAAATTATAAGTGAAGTGGTTATGTAATGCAGGGAAATGAGCTCAATTAAACAACACATATTACCAAAAATACCCTCTAATACAAGAATTCAGTTATCACTTTTTGAAGTGTTAAAGATGTCTTAGAGAACCATTCCTAACACCACAGGCCACAGTCAAAGCTATTAATTATCCTCATCAACTTAAAGGCAAGAATCTTAAGATAGTTACTTACTTTCCTTCCAGAAGATAAGAGTTCACTTCTAACACCCACACCAAATGAATCACAACTAACTGCCTGTAACTCCAGCTCCAGAAATATTCAATGCCCTTTTCTATCCTCTAGGGATACCTGCATCTACCTACAACATACACACAGATACACACACACACACACACACACACACACACACACACACACACACACACACTCAGATAAATAATAAAAGAAACTACGTTTCTACCTCAATAGTCTCCAAAGAGTTAAATGGTACAAGAATTCAGAAGTCCAGATAAATGATCTCCCATCTGATTCAATGAGCAGAAGAATAAATTCACACAGTCCACTCAGAGATAGGCTAAGAAACTAGGTAGCTTACATAGAAACTAAACCTAAGAGTAATTCTAAATAAAAAGAGCTAGGCAAAGAAAACCGAATAAATCAAAATTTAAAACCAAGCTGACCACTGGCCCCATGCTGAAATGAGGAGGAGATATAGATGTGAATGAAGACCATGAGTGCGGCAGGACAAACAAGCACTTTGAGTGTCATACATCATATCTTTTGGTGGTTTGGAGATTGAATTACGGGTTTCATAATTCATTTATAAATAAGGAAAAGGACCTGCAACAAACTCAGTGGTCGAAGGAATACTTATAAAGCTGAATCATGCATACCAAAAATAATAATACATGTAATGAATGGGGTGGGGAATTGGCTTTAAGAACAGATGGAATTGTGGGGAGGGATATCTAACAAGGAAAGCCTTCAGAAATGTCATATGGAAATCTACTACAATAGAAATTCCCGGAAATAGGTATGCTTAAATAAAATAAAGTGACCGAGTCATAGAAGGACACCTGCCCCTTCCAAGACACCATGTGGTAAGAAAAAAATCCAGATTTAGAAATGGGCTATCACTTTCTAAAGTGCTGGTCAATGGTGTTCCATAGACTTCTCCACTAACACTACAGGCTACTGGTAATGCTATTGGTTCCTTACTAAAATTTCACAGTAAAATCTCAAGGGAGTTTTAATTTGGGGAATGTACTACAAACTTAAGTCACAAAACATGCAAAAATGTAAAAGGTGCTGAACTAAGATTTACCTTTACTGTCTATGTTTCATAGTGTCAAAAGGTTCTACACACTATCAGAGGTGCTAAGGTCAATCTGACTCATACACTAACCTTGTGATGTACAAAATGGACCTTCCTGCAAAATACACTGGTGCCAAAAATAGCAGAGATGTTATAAAATTAAAAAGAAAACACTCTTTGACTGGATTTAAGCTCACTCCATTAGGTGGAGCCCATACTTGACACTGTTAAACTAGCAAGAATCTATGATTAGATAGGTCCAGAGCCTTAAGGGAAATCATACCTGTATGATTCTACTGAATGAACATAAAAATAAAATGACTCCTATAACAGATTGCTATGCCTATTGATCAGTGTATCACTCAAGCATCATCAGAGAATCTCCTTACAGCGGCTGGTAGTTAAAACAGTGACCTACAAGTAGACACCATGCACTGAACAAGAGACTCTAGTGCTCAACCTTGAGTGAGATGTCTATTTCAAACCCCTCCCCTCCAGGCTCAGGAAGCTATGTCAAAAGAACAGGCAGAAAGAGTTAGTTGAACTAGAGCTGGAAAAAGACTTCCATCAGACAACATTTTTTTAAAAACAACAAAGCAGATGCACATGCCTTGTACAAACTCAAGCCTAACAAAATCTCAGGATGGAGCAGAGAAATGGGCACAGATCCCACCCCTATCTAAGAAGTGATAGCTATTGCGGAAGGGAAAGCCTATTTTTCTTCAGTGTAGTAAAACTGATTATACAACCACTAATAAATAAAAGCATTAAACAAAAATAATTTAAATCAATGTTGCTACATAAACGATTAACACACAGAAAAAATTCATATGATTAGAAAATAGTATTAATTCTCCAAAAGGATGCTTTAAAACAACCAGGAACATTGGACTAGAACACTAAAAACTTGTGCCCAAATTATCTTGGGCTACTTTCTATAGACTTCATAAAACACAAGAGTCATTCCTTCTGAAACACTGCACCATGATTCAGTGTGCAGGAATTATCTTGTAAATCAATATGGAAAATAAAAAGCAATCACCTGGAGCTGCTTGGTCATCTTTCAAAGTTCTGTCTTCATCCCCCAAAGTGCTGGTGAATACACTGCACCCAGGTTTTTCTGCAGCTTCTTGGAAGTATGAAATTAAACAAAATGATGTACATTAAAGCAAAAACACATTATGTTCTTTTATATATGCCAAATAATAAAGATTCTTATAATAAAACACAGAATCCCCTATAGTGTTGTCAACAAAAGGCTACCATCATGCTCAAGTGATATGCAGCATCCAGTTGCCTGCTGGCCCAATTTTGACAACTTTAGTATTATCTGCAAGGAATACCTTCCAGGTCACTTGTGTCTATCATCAATAGTTTAACAAGAGAAAAAATTGTACAATCAATCCCTTCACAATTTCAGTACTAGAAAAAAAAAACTAATTTTACTTAGCAAAACAACTACATCTAAATAAATTTCTTTGCAGGGTGAGAAATATACACATTCTTGGCTTTAGAGTGAATGTCAGTTGAAAACCATCCACTCTGATCTTTTCTCTCAAATTAAATAGCCAGGATTGGCTATGAGACTATAGGTTTTCAAAAAGCCAGGTTCAAAACTAAGTGTTTTAGTTAGGAGAGATGACAGAGATTCTGTTTAGTCAACAATATGCTGGACTGGGTATTAGGACTGTCTTGTACCTCAGTGGCACAAATTAGCATAATTATGCTCTAATTGTATTTTGAGAGAAAAGTTTTAACAGGAAGGGTGATATGTAGGAGGAGCTAAGGGGGAAGGAGTACTGACAGGAAGAGAAGGTGTAAGGAGATGAGAAAAAGAGGAGAAGCTAGGTGATGAGAGAGAGAGAAAGAGAGAGAAACAGAGGGTGGGCATGGAGGCAGATGTTCACGTGTCTCCACCAGTCAAAGATAGTTGATATATCTAGGTTGGGTATTGGGTTACACTTCTGATTGAGCATTACCAAACTTATAAAACCTTTGATTAACATTTTAAAAAATTGTATAAAAGCAAAAAGGAAAACGGGGCATGGGATAGGGCTTTCTAGGGAGCAGAAATGGGGAAAGGAGATGGCATCTGAAATATAAGTAAAATATCCCATAAAAAAAGAAACATACACATTCAAACCTTAGTTACTCATTTTTTAGAATTTGTTTCATAATATAAAACAGTCTACAAAATTGCTTCTTCTGGATGAAAATATCGTATATATCATGTGAATAAACAGGACACATAAAAACAACTGTCCCATCTTTCTGGAACCTTTTTATGCCACTCCTTCTGTTCACAGAAAAGGATGTAGTCGATATTCAACAATAAAAGACTTTTTAAAATTATTTAACAAAACTTAATTGCTACTGTAACTTTACCCTTCATTCACCATTACTTCAACTTTACCCACCAGACTATTATTTCACTTTTAACAACTGCCTTACACTCCATGTTCAAAAAGAAAGTTCTTTCAAATATAAAATCAGTTAACTGTCAATATAACTACACCCTTCCTTAACAACTAATTTACCCATATAAAAACCAGACTTTTATTTTAAACAACTACCTTACATTCCTGGTTCAATATGTCTCCATTTAGAACTCCAGTAATATTATTCACATTATTTTTTTTAACATTGTCTCCCTGCCATCATTTTCAGGACGTGACCAGCACCAAGAGCATAACATTGACATTATCACTAAAGATTCCAGCTAAGGTTCTGAAAATGGCTATTCCTGGAAATTTCAGGATTTCTTCTATCTCTAAGACAACAGTGTCCCTTTATCCGGACTTCAACTCACTTACTTGTTACCTTTAACTTCAGATGATCTGGTCATGTTTTATACACTCACCGAGAAGTTTATCAATAATTCCTTCTATTTCAATCCATTGGGTTTCTTCTGGCTTTGCTCTACACCTAATCCAACTTTTAAAAGTGTTTACCTCCACCAATACTTCAAAATGAAGTACTCCTTCCTATGTCACCCCTGAGCAGTGACTCAAGTTACTGCCCCTAAGTCACATTCTCATCTACTTCTCTAGTCAGAAACAACAGAATACAGCTTAGCAAGAAAAAAAATTTGTTTTGGAAAGGAGCTAGACAGTAAACATCTGAAGACTACATATGATCCTATGTCTGTACATTCTTTCTGTGTTTTAAAAATAAAGCAAACCAAAACTAACCAAAGAATATAAAAAACAATCTCATCAGACAATGACAAGGGCTGGATATGGCCCTCTGTATTATCCTCTCTAACCTCTATGAAAGAATCCTAGTTTCAACTGATTTCTAAGTATATTCACATGTGACAATGCTTTCTTCTGTTTAAGTTCCCACCTCTATGTCTCTCTGTTCCAGTCAGTGAATGTTCCAACCTCTACTTTTATACTAAGCTTAAAGGCTGTCTCTGGAAGTGAGCTTACATGTTCCATTACACCATCTTAAATTTATCTTTGGGCCTGAAAAAATGGTTCAGCATTTCAAAGTACTTTCAGTAGCCCTCCCATTGAACTTGAGTTCAGATTCTAACACCCATATCAAGTAACTCCCAACTGCTTGAAACTGCATTTGCTGATTGCCTTCTGTCTCTGTAAATGCAGGAATGTGCAAAAGCATGCATGAAGATGCACATGTACAGATAAATTGTAAAAGATAATTTTACACTCCTAATTCCTACATAACTATATCCAAGATGCTAGCATGGTAAAATTTTGACAAAGAATTCAAAAGACTACTTTTATGGATTATTAATAACCTTAAAGTGGGTGTAAATAAGCAGGTAAGTAAATTAAGTCAGTTCAAAGATAGAATGAGAGTCTCAGCAACTATGATACAAAATTTATCAGGCAGAAGTTCTGCAAAAAATATCCAGGCAAAGAAAAACTGAATAAATCATAAACTGAAATCAGTGGAGCACTATTCCAAGAAAGGGAGAAAAAGGAGGGAATGGCTTAGAGATGAGAGTGGCAGGCCAGATGGGGGACAGTGAGAATTACAACTCATCTCCTTCAATGGGAATCAATCACCAGTTACAAAGCACGTATTTGTGTAATTATAAACTTATATAGCAAACCAAATGTTCACAGGCACATTTTTAAGTGCTGTAAGAGTATGACTAATGGAGAGTATACAGAGAGAGAGAGAGAGAGAGAGAGAGAGAGAGAGAGAGAGAGAGAGAGAAAGAGGGTGACAGAGAAATTGAGATTTAAGGAGTTGGAGGAAGGGAGAGAAGTATAGGAAAGCAAATGACAAATCCAGGTAGAAAATTGTAATGCTTATTTTAAAAATCTCCTGTCTAAAGATTGTGTAAACATTGCTCACCATTTATTCCCTTATTTGTCAGTAAGAGCTGATCAGTCAATAACTGAGCAGGGGAAAGAATAAGGCTGGACTTCAGATTCCAGGAAGGGACACGGGGGGGGGGGGTGGGAATAGAGAATTCACCACATGGAGAGGCTTCCAGAGATACCATGAAACAACACCTGGAGCACAGAGAGCCAGATGAATACTAAAATGCAAACATCTTGGGGATTTGGGCTGAGAGGTAGTCAGATTAGAGGATTAAAATAGATTAATAACTGCTCAGCTACTGTGCCACAAAAGCTTGATTAAATAAATCTTATAGTCTATATCTCATTTCACTCGTGAGCTAGCCAGGATAAACAAGAAACTGCTACTCATAAATGTGACTTAACAAAGAAGTTTTAATTTTCTGAAAGTATCACATACGTATGTCATGTTACATGGAAAACCCAGCTGGTACTCAACTTGAAGCTTCACATCACACTTATTGGCTAAGGTTCACAGTATGAAAATGTACTACAGACACTACCAGAAGAAAAAATCCTCAGTCTCAAACAACTATGAACCCTCTGAGCTATCATAACCATCTACTTCCAAGGAATGCTAACTGGCACAATAGTGACAAGACTGTTATGGAATGAACCAGTTTTTTGTTGGATTTAAGACTTTTATCCCATGAAATGGAATCTATAACTGACATTGTCAATGAGAACAATACCTATGACAAGATAGGACTTCCGCTCTGGAGAAAAATGTAGCATTGCTATACTGGTAAATACAATAAAATGACTCCAAATGACATATGCATTGATCTTTGCATCCCTCAAGCTTTATCAGAGAAACTTCATTCAGTGGATGGTAACGAATATAGAGACCTACAAGAAACTTATAAGTGGACTGCATGAAGAAAGTGAGAGAACCTGGATTACTCAACAAAACATGGCATGCCTGTATCACACCACTAATATCAAGGCTCAGGAATCTATGTGAAAGTGCATAAAAGAAGGATTGGAGATGGTAGAATTATTCAAGGAGACAGGGTTTTCCAGACCTATCAGAAGAGATGCACAAATGAACTCACAGAGATTGTAACGAACTGTAAAATTGCAGGTCAAAACTGACAAAATCTTAGAATGAAATGGGAAATAGAAACAAATTCTCAGCCCTAGCTAAGTACAGCTTTATGAGAGACAAGATTTGTCCAGTGGAAATAACACTGAGTATCACACCAAGACAGACCTGTTCAAGAGTAGTCTGAAAATACATATAAGACCCCTATTTGTATGTGCTTCTCTTTCTCTCCTTTTGTTTCAAGACATGGCTTCTTTGTATAACAGCACTGGCTGTCCTGCAATTTGTTTTGTAGATGAGGCTAGCTTCGAACTCACAGAGATTCACCTGCCTCTGCCTTCTGAGTGGTAGGATTAAGGGCATACACCACCAGGGAAGGTTTTTTCTCCTTATTAATAGCAGGAAAAACAGGAATTCAGGTGAACAGTGAGCTATGGAAAGATCCTGGAGGAATTGGGAGCAAAGAGAATATATGATCAAAATAAAGTGTAACAAATTCTCAAAGAACCAGGACATCCTGAGTTTTTCAGGAAAATGAATGGGACTAGAAAATAGGATCCTTAGTGATGTAGCTCAGACACAAAAGGACATGCATGGTATGTACTCACTAAGAAAGTGGATATTAGCCAAAAAAAAATATACAGAATAACCAAGATATACTCCACAGAAATCAAAAGGTTAACGAGCTGAAGGGCCCACATGAGAACGTTTTAATTCCCACCTGAGAGGGAGAAGAAAGCAATCACAGGAGGGAAAGGAAACAAGGAACCTGAGTGAGAAAGTGGACAGGGCAGAGAAGAGAAGAACATGATCAGGTATTGGATGGGGAAAAGGCCTGAAGCCCCTGGGAGCCAGCAGAAAGAATAGAAAAACGCAACCTTGGGAGGTAGGAGGTTAGGAGAACCCTCCAGAATGTACCAGAGACCTGGGAGGTGAGAGACTCTCAGGACTCAAAAGGAGAGACCTTAGATGAAAATGTCCTACAGTGGGGAGAGGGAACTTGTAGAGCCCCACCTCCAGAAGAAAGACAGGGCATCAAGTGAGGGATGGAGTTTCCATCCCAGTCAAAAACTTGGACTCGTAATTGTTCCTGTCTGAAAGAACTGCAGGAACATAAATGGAGAAGATCCTGAAGAAAACAGGCCAAAAGCAGAATCCAGCTCAAGGGGAGGCCCCAAGGCGTGACACTTTTACTGAGGCTAAGGAGTACACACAAAAAGGGACCTATCATGACTGTCCTCCAAAAAGCCCAACAAGCAGCTGAATATTTGCAGGCAAAGCAGATATTTGTACCCAACCAATGAACAGAAGCTGCTGACCTCTGTGGTTAAATTAGAGAAAATCTGGAAGAAGCTGAGAAGGAGGGAGACCCTGTAAGGAGGACTAGCAGAATCTATCAACCCAATACCTATACATTGGAGGCCCCCAATACCTATACAGCAGAGGACTGTCAGGTCTGGGTTCAGTAAGAGAAGATGCACCTAACCCTCAAGGGACTGGAGGCCCCAGAGAGTGGAGAGGTCTGGTGGGGTGGGGGGGTGAGGGATGGGAGAGTAAGGACATCCTTGTGGAGATGGGGGGGAGGGGGGAAGGAGACATGGGATATGGAACCCTCAGAGGGAGGACTGGGTGGAGGATAAAATCTGGAGTGTAAATAAAGATTAAACAAATTTTAAAAATCAAATAAAAAGGAAAAAGAAAGAAAGCATTCAAAAAGGAATACAAATATTTAAACAAAGGTGCTACTTAAATTTAAGTTTTAGGTATATCAAAACATATAATCAGGAAATAGTCTAATTCTCTCAAAAGTAGTAACAAGCATCATTTACTCATCACAGTGAAAATCTCTAGCAATTTAACATTGGTCTACCTTTTGTATTTTATTGAAACAGAAAGGTCTACACTATTCTTCAATGGACAGAAATCATATTGAGAGAAAATCACCTGGGGCTGCTTCTGTATTTCCAAAAGAGCGTTTCTTAATCTCCATTGTCTGGTTGTTGGTTTTTTCCTTGGTCTTTTTGGAACTTTTTGGAGAAAACAAATGGAAAATAAAAAATTATGGGCACTTAAAAGTTAGAACAAATTACATTCCTATATTAATGCCTAATATTAAAGATTATTATAATAATTTATACTCTAATATAGTGCTGTCATAAAAAGACTACAGTCATTCTCATGTGATACATACGTTTCCAGTTAATTTAGACACTACACTATTAATATTTTATGTGAAGATAACTTGCCAGATTGTGTATCTATTAACAGTTTAAAAAGATATTCCAGTAAACATGCCTTAACAATTTCTTTAATAGAAAAATTTTATTTTATATAGTATACATTACCAATTCTTAATAAAATATTTTTATTGCTGAGATCATACACACTTTTGATATAAAGATAGAATTTTTGCAGATAAGGGTGGCTATATTAAAAATTAGATATCAACTATCTAATTATGTTTCTGAAGGTCTTAGAAAATAAAAAACAAGCAAACTAAAAATCTGCAGAAGGGAAAATGATCAGCCCTAAAGTTATTGAAGCAGAAAGCAAAAAACAATCAATATTTACTTCTTTGAAATATAAAATCTGATAAACCTTTAGTTATACTAACCAAAACAAATAATAGACAAATCAGTAAAATTAGAGATGAATATGGTAATATTGCAATATAAAGCACCAAACTCTAAAGGATCTGAAAATACAGAATCAAATAATGAGGGTAAGTACTTTTTTATTCATGTAAGAAAGTTTACAAGTAAACCTCAAAGGACTACAATTTAATGTAGTGGTAAAACAAGCATCAATTTGTTCTCAGTAAGCCAATGTTTAGTGTTTTCCTCCCTGGATTTTACTGATATAAAAAATTATCTTGACTCAAAGTAAATATTTGGATAAAAATAACTGAGTTTCAATTTTATAGGCTTCAACCTTCAAGGGAAACATTCAACATTTATAGACCTTCAAGGGAAAAAAATTGAACCAAATATTTGGAAAATTTCTTTCTGACAATTTTCTACTAATTACAGTAATAAAAAATAAGAATATCTAAGTAAATAAAAATCGATACAACTCTATAAACATAAAAACAAAATGCAATACAAGTTCTGTTGTCTCCAGTTGGTCTCCATGAGCTTAGGGAACTAATATTCCAAGTATCAATTAAAATATTCTAAAGTTTATATAATAAATTATCAACAAAAAAATCTTAAATCTAAATAAACAGATATTCCTGATACAAAACATCCAGGAAATCTAGAACACACTGAAAATTCTACCCTAAGAATAACTGGAATAGAAGAAGGTGAAGAGTCCCAGCACCAAGGACCAGACAATTGTCTGTACATTTTGGCCATCCATTTACACATATATACCCCAATTCAACAGATTCTTACATATAATTCTTTGACTAAGACTTCTGGGTACCAGCTTTCCACTCTATCTTCTACTTTTCTACAGAGTCCTCAACAAGAAAAAATTTCTCTCCTACCCTTTTCATTTTCAACTGTTTATTATTTATTTACAAACTATTACACAGAAAAAGAACTAAGCTATGATGGAAAATAGTTTCTAAAATTAGTCGCAATTGTCCAAGTTTTTATTTTAAAACTTGGTGGGCCTTGCATCAACTTCTGAATTCTAGAAGATTTATACTCACTTCTCACTTGTCTATCACCTACACTTTACTACTATAATAATAGTAAGAAATCTGGACCTTAGCTCCTCTGTCATTCTTCCTGAATCTCTTTTGATGATCTAAGTAGATGTCCCTCTAAGAACTAACAACATATATTCTAATACTAAAAATAACTTAAATGCCTAATAAAAGGTGACTTTTATCTAATAATTCATTCAGAAAACCAAAAATTCATCTAAAATACTTTGTTTTGGAGAGTGTCAAATATAGCACTAACATTTGGGAAGCAATAGAATGTTATT
Source organism: Arvicanthis niloticus (assembly GCF_011762505.2). Classification (NCBI taxonomy): domain Eukaryota; kingdom Metazoa; phylum Chordata; class Mammalia; order Rodentia; family Muridae; genus Arvicanthis; species Arvicanthis niloticus. Next base: position 27,687,733 of record NC_047679.1, read on the forward strand.
TCTAAGAACCTTAAAACATTATGCCTGAATAACTAGACCAAACCATTTGGTAAGACAGGTATCTATAGATTTGATTTAATACTATTTAAAGCTGGGCTGTGGATCTAATGTTTTAAAAGGTTATAGAAGGAAAAAAAAACTTGAATGGTTCTTGAGGTCTATAATCCCAGAACTTTGGAGAGATGGTCAGAACTTCTGTAAGTTCAAGTTCAGCCCACACACAGTGAGATCTTGACTTTGAGAAACAAAAGAGAATGCCCTTTCCTCCTTGCCATACATTCTATGTTACAATAAGATCTAACTTAAATTTTACATGCTTTTCCAATCCTACTATATAGTTATGTCTCATAAATATCAGCCTAGAAAAAGCAAAATAAATTCAGTAAGTAAGGAATCACAATCATAATTAAGAGGGATTTTAGAGTCATAATTTGTGTATGTGTTTTCTGTTTACAGACCACAGTGGCTTTATAAAATACTGCATCAGCTTATTGGAAAATACTTTCCTTGATGGTTATTTATTTCAAAACTACTCCAACTAATATATGTTTGGCTGTATTTTTAAAAGTACAATCTCTAGACCTTTGATATTTTAGAAGAATTTACAAACAAAAAAAGCCATTTTATGTCAATTTGAAATACACCTAACAATATAAGGTGTTAAAAATCACTTGAGTTTGAAATCATAGTATTTTTTATTCTAACTGAATAATTTCTAAAATTGACTTCTATCATGCTAATGAAACTAAAGCAAACACATATTTTGATGTAATAATCAGCAAAATGCTATTCTGATTTCCATAGTACAAAATTTAGTAAGTCTCATTTAATGACAGTGAAAATTCATTTATAGTCATATACCTACAGCAGAAAATTCATAAAATTTTCAACTAAATGTTTTTAATGATCACATTGTTGCTTGCTTTTAAAAATACAAAGACTTTTATGGCTGAAATAACCAAAGACTTATTTTTTTTCTATATCTTTTAAAAACAACTTTTCAAAGTGACTATTCAAATAATAGTGATAAAAGTTCCAATAAGTAGTATTTAAGGCAGGACTGTCTGGGGTAACTGTAATATTTGGGTTATCTTGCATAAAAACTAACAAAGCAGACAATAGATTTATTTCAGCAGACATTAGTTACAATATAAATGTAATTCCTACCTTTAAGAATACTCCAGAAAAACAAGCTGTTGCTGTATTTACCATTAAGGTGACTTAGGTTCCACTTCATAGCCTTACTCCTTACCAGGACTGAAACTGAATTTATGGAGAAAAAGACTCAACAACAAAGCCCAAGTTGCCTGAGCAAGCCTGAATTTCTAGCAAATGGGGATGGAGCTATTTGCCTTGTTGATTTAAGGAGGGGGAGTGAAAGGAATGGATAAAGGGAGCTGGTAATATAATTTATATATTGTCTGTGAGCTGCTGAGAAAGGGATCATCAGTCACCTGCTGGAACTCCCTTCATTCTTGCATTCAGAGAAGGATCAAAAGGTTACCCTGGTCAGAGAATTTGGAAGGAAATGAAAAGATATACAAATATACCAATCCATTGTGTCTACACAATGAAAGAAAGCTTTCCCTGCTTAACCACATGTTCCTTTAACCAAGACATTTTTAATAGCCTTTATGAGAACTCCAATATATCAGAACACAGAACAAAGTAAGATGTAAAAGTATAGGGCATGCATGTAATTACTTCACTATTTAGCTGGAATATTTAAATCAGAGAAGTCTTTTATTTATTACAATCTATTTCTTTACATGATAGCTCTCTTCTTCACACAATCAGAATGCTTGATCCATGTTATTCATATGAAACAAAAAATATCATGCTTCAAATTTCATACATTTTTAGTTAACCATTTGAATTGACAGTATCTCTAGCAAGATATACCTAACAAAAAGAATGTTTAATGTACTAAGTATATAAACCTATTCTGAATCTCACATTAAGAGCAAAAAAACTAAATGATAATTTGGATGTTCAGAAGATGTCCAACAAGACTGACACTCTTTAAACTTTGTTTAAACATTATTCTTTGAGAATTTGAAACTTGCATAATCTATATTATGATCAAATCTGTCTTGAAACTTTTTACTGCCTTCATTATTTGCACATCAGCCATTCTCTGATCTACCTAGAAAAAAATCTACTTACTGCCAGTTTTAAACACATAGAGTCCTACAATAATGAAGTTGGTAAAGGCATGCTTTAAAAGGCATATAATCTTGAGCATGGTCTGGACTTAGACCACCAACACTTATATAGATGTGCAGCTCAGGATCCATGCAAGTCCCCAAACAACTGGGTCTGGGGCTGTCCCTGACTCTTGCTGCCTGTGAACCCTGTTCCCATAACTCAGCTGCCTTGTCTGGCCTCAGTGGGAGAGGATGTACCTAGTCCTGTAGTGACTTAAAGTGCTAGGGTGAGGTGACACCCAAGGGTGGTCTTGTCCTTCTCAGAGGAGAAGGGAAAGAGGGGATAGGAGAACAGCTTGGGGGGGGGGCATGCACTGGGACTGATACTGGGATGTAAAATGAATGAATGAATAAATGAAGTATACAAATCTTAATTTTGACATTTAAGGAGGTAAAGCATAAGTTGTAGAACATAGACACTCCTCTGAACAAAGAAAATAGCAGCCATAATTTCTAACTTTTTGCTGAGGGGGATAATGAAAAAGGAGCAGAGAATAAAGCTGTTTCTTATTTGGAAATTAAAAATGAGAAATACTTCCTGAGAGACAAACTTTGAACACTTAAGGAGAAAAATGCTAAATGCTACTTTTCCAAAATAAGAAAAGGACTACATAGAAGAATGAGCTATACATTTTTAGAAGATCAAATTTAGATAACAATTCTCTTTGATTTTTAATTAAGAAAAAAACAGAATTTGTGCATTCTTGCATCAAAGCACATAAGTTTTCAATGAAATAGCAATTAATTGAAAGACAATTATGTTTTTCATTTTCATTATTCTTTTACTTTACCCTGAGGAACAGTGCATATGAAAAAGCAATGCACAGCTCCACCCTGCTGAGTCTAGGTTTCTCCATCCTCCACTTTTCCTTTTGGGTAGAAGGAATTACTCCAAACCCTAGAGAGCCTGTAATATTAGGCTCAAATCATGTGGAAGTTTGCTTCCTGCTCTCTGAGATGGTCTACAATGTTACAATTAATTAAAGAATCATATTGGAAGACAACAACTTCACACAAATGAAGGCTATTATTATAATCAATAATATATCAGTATATAGTAAAATAAAGAAATTGTTGGTTTAGGAATTATTTAAGTTCAAATTTCATTTACATAGTTTATGTTTAAAGTACTTAAGGACTGTTAAAGCAAAGTACAAAGGTTCACAATAGAACTATTTGCTAAAATATTCTCATAATTTTACAAAAAATACTGATGAAAAAAATCTTTACTTTTGTTATTTTGTGTGTAGATTTTGCCTGCATGTATGCATGTGTATAATGTGTATGCCATGCATAGTGCCCTCAGCAGACAGAAGAGGTTGTTAGATTCCTAGGAAAGGAGTTTCAGGTGGTTGTGAGCTGATATGTAGGTGCTGGGAAAAAAATCCAGGTCCTCTGGAAGAGGAGCCTGTGCTTTGACCAGTGAGCCATTTCTCCAGCCCCTTGGACAATATTTTTTAGGAGAATCTAATTTCTCTTAATGTATCCAATAACAAATGCTATGTCACCATTTGAGAAAAAAATATGCATTCATTTTTAAAAAGTAAGGGTCATTTCAGTTTTGATCCTAAAACACTGGAATATTCTGTGTTTGTTCTTTCCTGTATTAAATATTTGTAATGACTGGTAATGAACTCATGTAACATTCTGGAGACGTGAGGAGGATAATATATGAAAAATAAACAGTACTTTATATGGAATTGCTAAAATTCTACCAGTATGGAAATAATGTAAAGAATACTTTATGTAGAAGATATAGGAATGTGAGACACAAGCTGAAAAAGAAAACAGTGAGATCAAATAAACTGTTAAAAGATAATCTACAATAAGCCCTGTTTTCACTTGTGTGATTGTCACCTCCAATTTGTTAAGCACACTAACATATGTGCAACTCTTCTCTTTATAAACAAGATACTCTACATTGGCTGTGTTGTAAGAAAATTTGATTATGACATCAAAGATGGCTTGGAAAGAACATAGTGTCATACAGGAGACAGGAAAAGAAAATGTGGATAAATAAGGAAAAGGAACAAAACTCTCTAACCTTGCTAAGTCAAATTAAAACTTCATTATTTCTGATCATAAAAGTGTTCAGTTTTACAAAAAGAGAATTATTGCTATTATACAAATCAAGTCCCATTCATAGTTCACTGTACTTCTCTAAAAACAGCAGCTATATTTTTATTATTTGCCAAAGCTTTAAATGCTATGGAAAAGCAATTGTTGATAAAACTGAAAAACATTTCAATTATATTTAAGAAATACTCAAAAACAATATAAATTTTTTAATTAATGAAATATTATTAGCTTAGTATCCTTTTATGTCTTTTGAAATTAGTTAACAATAAGGTCCTTAAATTATGAAACATTTAAGTCAATAAAATTTCTGTTGAAAAAAAGATTATAATAATAATAACGCAAGTGACTGGGGAAATGTTTTTATTGGAGGACATGGGTTAGAGCTATGCAATAAATGAAACAAATAAATTAGTAAAACAGAAGGAATATCAATGCCCAAAACATATGGAAGCAAAAAAGTTTTATTATACTCTAGCAAATTATGATCTGAAAATATAATAATAAAGAAATTAAAAACATCTTCCCAAAGATTGGACAGCAGAGAGAAAAATAACTTTACCTATTTCTGAGGGTAATAAAAGTAAGTATGACTTCCTGAAAAGACCATTTGCCAGCTTCAAAACCATTCTCAACTTCAAGAAAAATTACTGTGTCAAATATGAAAGTATGTAAATATATGTACATAAAAGTACTTATAACATCTAATCTAGTACCATGAATATAAAAATTACTTCAGTATCTAACAACTTAGAAATCTGGTTAAGTCAGTTATGTACATCCATGATTGAATGCATGTAGAAGTAAATTGCAATTTGTAGGAAAATATTTCACACAGGAATATGTACTGTCCAGGTCATGATGGGATTGCACTTTGATAAAATCAAAAATATATTTAATATACTTAGTTTTCTGAACTTAAATTTAAGGCTAGTTTAACTTAAAACATGCTGAGAACTTTTATATAAGCTTATACCTGAATAACACCATTTAACTTTAACCAAAATCCTAATTTTAAATTTTTAATACTCACTATCACCACAAACAAACAAAAACAAACAAACACCACAAAAACCAGAATCAGAGCCACTACTACAGAGCTGGGGATGTAGCTCAATATAAAAGAAAAAATGGTACTGAAGGATAGTAGCATTCTCAATGACACATTCCAATCTCACCTGATATCTTAAGCAAAAAATATCAGTTTACAGAGTAAAGTCAACATTGTATCTTGGGATATCTCTATTCTACCTATACCCGTTTGTACAGCAAATTTCTTTTTCTCTTGCAATAATCATATATTTTCTCTAAGGCTTTTCTTTACTCGATCACTATTCTCTGCAGAATTTAAGTTACTTTCATATTTGTCCTACATTTCTATTTTTGTCATTTTTTACAGGACTATGCCCCAGCCTATTTCTCTTCCACTGGAAGATAAATTTCCTGAAGGCAGATAATATGCCTTGGCTACCTTATCATATGTAGATCTATATAATATCATATATAGATCTGCATCACAAAAAACATTTACCAAAATTACCCATTACTGCCTACTTGACAGATGAAGCAGCAAGGAACTGGTATGTATTACTCTAGTGTAATGGGATGTGCTAATCACAAAAGCATTCAATTACAAGAATAACATAGATAAAAGCCCTTTTCTATTCCCAACTTCCTCTGTATACCTTACCTACTTATTTAATCCTTTTGTGTAATGATGGAAGTAACATGTAGTGGGGTAAATTTTAATTATGTTTAAATTTGATTCCACCAGTAAGCTTGTATTAAACTCAAGGCCAGTTAATCTCAGCAATGATTACTTAGAGACATTTCTCTGAAAGAATATACCTACATAATCATAGTATTAAATTTAGAAAAACTATTATAAATGCTGAACATTATAATAACTGAACAGAAATCTATGAAAGCCTCCATGGAGTCAATATTTTATTTATTTCATAGATCTTACTTGAGAACATCAAAGTATCAGTTTGCCTTTAAAATGTAAACAGAACCATGTAAAATATATTTTAATCCTTATTATGTTCAACCTTGCATTCTAAGCACTTATTCTATACTGAGCTATATCCCCAGAACTTATGTATACATTTCAACTCAATAATAATTACAAAGGTAATTTTTAAAATAACTATCTCATATACCCACTCAATGTTTTTAATAACACAGCTCCAGCATTCGAAATATGACTTCTGGCTTTCCCCATATTCTTAGTGTGAACTGGGACATAATATTCATGGTAAACAGGAAGACCAATAGTCCCAACTAACCCGGACCCCCAAGATCTCTCAGACACTGAGCCACCAACCAGGCAGCATACACCAGCTGATACACAGCAGAGAAATGCCTGATCTGGCCTCAGTGAGAGAAGACACATCTGACCCTCAAGAGACTTGAGGACCCCGGGAATGGGGAAGCCTGGTGAGGCAGGGTGGGGTGGCATGGAGGGTGTGGGGACATCCTCTTGAATACTGGGGTGGGGATGAATGGGATGAGGAACTGTTGCATGGTAGACCAGGAGCAGGATAAAGACTAGACTGTAAAAAAAGAAGATTAAAGGTAAGTTTTTAAAAGAGATTCCTGGAGAACTCTCTAAAATTCTAATTATCCTAATTTGAATCTTCCTTTTTCTCTACTACCTACACTAAAGAATTGTATTACCAGTCTGCCATTCCAATTTGACATCAAGTTCTAATACCATCACTATTAAACACAATATCATTAAATCAGATCTAAAATAACAGAACATGTAATTGAGTATTAGCTTACCAATTTTTCCTGGTGGCTGCAATACATCTCCTGTGAGGCGACACCATCCAACTGGAAAGATATCTCGGGAGTCATAGCTGCACCAATAATCAAATTTTCCACTCCATCCATCAAAATTAATATGAATTTCATCTCCATAGACAGCTCCAATTGTGGCAGGACAGATCATAAATGGATTTTTTCTATCGATAGCTTCAATCTTCATCCCAACTACAAAATTATTTTGGGGTGGACGTGGTGGTTCCTAAAAATACATACAAGTGATCAACAAGACATTTGTTTTTCCACACAGGGCTTTTCTGTACAGCCCTGGCCATCGTGGAACTCACTCTGAACACATGACTGGCCTCAAAATCAGAGATTCACCTTCCTCTCCCTCTACAGTGCTCAGATTAATAGACTGGCAAAGAACTGTTTATTTATTTATTTGGCCATTTTTAGGCCAGGCGTCATGGCACACACCTTTAATTCAATTTTAAAGCAATGCCTTGAGTTTGAGGCTAGCCTGGTCTACAGAGTGAGTGCAAAGATTTATTTTTAAAACATAACCAAGATTGACAACTCTCAGCCAAGTTAACCAAAAGATAGAAGGTACAGAGGATTCATTAGAGAATATTTTGAAAACATATATCCCAATAAATTTGAAAACATGTATGAAAGAATAAGTTTCTAGATCTGATACGCACTACCAGAAAAATAGTAAAATTCACCATCAACATAGAAAAATAAGTACTTTTAAAGCATAACTACAATAATAAGCATGCTGAATACAATCAGAAAAATACCCATTTATGACAGCCTAAAAATGTCAGTCATAAACATAGTAAATGACGTAAAGACTAAAAAAAAAAAAACAAACAAAACCAAAAACAATAAAAAACAAAACAAACACCACACACACACTAAGGTAACTTGTCCTGACTAGTTTTATGTCAACTTGACACAAGCTAGAGTCCTCTGAGAGGAGAAAACTTCAGTTGAGAAAATGCCTCTATAAGATTGTCCTGACTTCTTAATTAGTGGCTGATATGGGGAATTCATTTTACTAAGGGATTGATGTGTGATAGCTCAGCTGATTGTGGGCTATGCTGTTCCTGAGGTGTAATGGGGTCTTAAATGGGTAACTAGTTAAAATAAGGACAGAGCATAATTCTAATATAACATTACTGTCCTTAAGCACAGGAAAGTAGGACAAGACACAAATAACACGTATACAGGCTACATGAAAGCACAAGAACACAGTACCTACAGGCCAAAGAGAGTCATCAGAAGGAAGTCAAGACCACAACTTTATGTCAGACTATTAATCTCTAGAATTGATGGTTAAATAAACCTAGCCATCAACAGTGAAATTTTAAAACACTGAAGAAAAAATCTGAGGATGATACGAGTAATGGACATGCATTCCTATGTGCACTCTTATGCACATGGAATGGTAGGACTGATATCACAAAAATGGTTATCCTACCAAAAACAATCTGCATATTCAATACAATATCTACCAATACTCTGACATGATTGTTTTTACAGAAACTGAAAAAACAATCCTAAAATCGGTATGAAAGTCCAAAGACCCTGGAAGGCTAAAGAATCCTTAACAATTAAAGAACAACAAACCACTGCTGGATGTGTCTCTAGTCCTGATTTCAATTATACAATAGAGCCACAGCAGTAAAACCAGCATGGTACTGGGACAAAAACAGACACAGTGATCACTGAAAGAGCACTGAGGACCTAGGTTATAATTAAATGTACTTTCCGCTACATGATGTATTTCTGATGATGATGCCATACACTAGAGGTGTATGTATAGCTATTTAAACCAATTGTATTGAGAAATCTGGCTATCTACATGTAGAAGAATGAAATTTGATCATTCTCTTTCATCTTGCACACAAATCAATGCCAAATGAATAAAAAAAAAAAAAACCTTCAATGTTATAGCCAAAGCTCTGAAACTTCTAGAAGAGTGGAAATACATTTCAGTATATAGGCTGAGGAAAAAGAACTTTCTGAATAGGGCTCCAGTCATCCAGGAATAAAGACAACAATCAACAATTTTGACTTCATGAAATTAAAAGTCCTCTGTACTACAAAGGAAATTATCAATCAACTGCTCAATGTGTAGAGAATAAATGTTCTCAGAGAGCTCAGCCACAAATGTGATAACCATATCACATACCCCTACTACCAGAAGGCTCAGAAACCATTTTAGAAGAGGGAGGTAGAAAGTTTCTAAGAGTCAAAGGTCAGAGAGAACCAGAACAAAACAGTATCTTTCTGGATGTGATGGGGCTGTTAAGACTAACAAACTCACATCAACTGTAGTTGGTATTCTGAAGCACATGGTGTCTCTTCGACCCTAAATTTCTGTTGAAATACAACCAACATGAATGCATTTGAAAACAAAGCTTTAATCTAGTTTGACTGGTGTGGTTTAATGAGTAAGATACCCATGTGCACACATATAGTGGAAGCCATGTAAGAGCACAAGAACCTGGTCAACTATAAACCAAGGTGAGCCTCAAAAGAGACCAGTCTTCAAGGCATCCTCATTTTTATTTTTCCAGTCTCCAAACTCCAAAGTGGAAAAGCTTTTTGATTATGGAAGACATTCCTCTTGGTTACAACAGCCCTAACAAACTCATTCAATAGTTGCCTGTAATTTTAAAAAGACTTATTCCTGTTTGAGAAAAGACAAAACTGGTTAAGCATTCCAACTTAAAACAATAAAATCATGTTTTCTAGAGGACAGAAATGTTTTGTAATGCTTTTCTTACCTTCTTAAAGAACACTGCAGGTGCCAGTTCAGATCCAGTTAGGACACGTAGTAAGAACATGGACCATGAAGAAGAACCCATTCTGCACCCTGTTTTATAAATCATATACCATTAAAAACCTGTGAAACTATGACAATGGAGAATAAATGGGTAACATGCACCAATCCTTTTCAGAGAATGACTTTCTAAGGACTTGAGTAAAAGAGGTAAATCTTCTTGTAGCTAGAGCCACCATTCTAATGTCTGGCACTAATATCAAAGTGGAACCAGAAACTTTCATTTTAGAGAAACCATTGGCAACAAGGGTTTGGCAACAAGCATTCTTATATTTGGGGCAGGCCATAATAATACAGGTAATCCACACTATAGCTCAGGAGCCCTTTCATTCTATTTCTAACAACCATGAAAGCATGGACAAGGTTGCAAAAGGCCTCAAGCCCCCCTTTCTCAGAGTCTCTCACTTCTGGCCTTCCAGAAAGACCATGTCTTTTGAGCTTTACAAATTTACATATATAAAATGCATCTGATTCTAAGTTTTAAAAGGAGAACAACTATGCACACATTCTAGTTAACACTATCCATGCTTAAGTATTTAAGGAAACTATATTAATATAAATGACTTCTCTGAGATACACAAGATCAGTGAACAGATAAAAAACCAAGTATGGTAAAATGAGGTAGGGAGTTTATGGATACTCACTATAAAATTCTTTTACATTTGTGCATGTCTGAAACTTCTCATAAAATATTAGTAAAACAGACTTAGCTTCCTGTAACAACTTTTACATATACTAAACATAATCTTGAAATTTATAAGAGAATTTACCAAAAGAGGCTTGTTTAAAAATTTTACCAACTTATAACAGCATTAGGCATACTGTTTTCTGAAGCAATCATTTTCACTCAAAACCTGTCTGTCCCAAAGTCAGAACTGGAAAAGGGTTATATGCACTCTAAATGAATGCATTCACTAAAGTAGGGAAGCATGTGAGTCACTGTCAACAGAGCTATCAACAGGACAGCATATACAAAATGTTGAGAGAGACAAATCATCCTCAAATATTCTTTACAGAAACTCCCCCAAAATATAACTAGAAAACAAATGATAGTAGAAATGGATAGCATGTTTGTGACTCAATATTTATTGTCAAACCGGACCATCTGAGTTTATAGTTCTAGTTATGCTATCTAGAACCCACATGGTACAAGCAAAATGACCAATATGCCCATGATGTACTCTGATCTTCACATGTTCTATGATATGTGGGCACACACACAATCAATAAATGTGAGAGAAATAAAAATGCAAAATATAAAAAATATGTAGTGGCATGTAACTATAATCTCAAAACTTGGGAAACTGAGGCAGGAGGATCAACAATTCAAGCCAACCTGAACTACAGCACTGAGATGCAAACAAAGAACAAGACAGGAAAAACAAACATACCACTGACCAATTTAAAACCAAGGATGTATGCTTCCATTAACCAATGAAGTGCTTTGCCACTAAGCTTCCCTGCATCTCCTTTAAAATTACTTTCAAAAAATTGTTTTTGGTAATAACAATTTAATATAGTACACTTTGTGAATGCTAAGTATGTGTTATTATCACGCTGCACCCTAGTGCTTAAACTACATCAGTTTTAATTAACAACATTTGAAAAGATATTAGAAAAGTACTTATTCACAGTAGTCTGTATTATTTGTTCTTGGGAAATATTTCACTAATAGGAAAAAATGTTCTGGGTTTTACATCAATTATTTTAGCATTGTAAAAAACATAAAAACCAGTATAAAAAATCCATTGAGAGTGCAAATTGACCAAATAAATGCGTCACTTACTTTCTGCAAATCATTGAAATACTCCTCAATCATAAAATTTTTCCCAAAATATGTTATAACTGGTTTACTTTTAAAAACATAGCCCAAACTGAGCACTACATGTGCTTAAATTTAACCCTTACTAAAATTTCCCTTTTCTCATCCTTTTCAAAGCCTAACTGGTGTCTAATGGTTAGGACTCTCAATGAGTGAAAAATACTGGTTCTTGTACTCCTCTCATAACGTAGAATCTCACATTCTTCCTACCCTCCTCCTCTACCCAAAAGTGTTGAATGCCTCAATGGACAGTACCAGGCATACAACTCATAAAAATACAGGCTTCTTCTCTAGAAGAGTCTCTGAATTTACATGCATAAGAAAGCTTCTTTTGGTATTTTAAAATTGAAGATTAATATAACATCTGTTAAAAATGAGACCTTTCAGCATACTTGTGCAGTATGTATAAAAGTGAGATGGTGCTGAGTTCCTCTCCAATCATGTATCTTCTACAGGACCTCCCTGACCATCTACTTACAAGAAGGCCTGAGGGATTTTTTAAAGGACACTTAAAACCACCTCTAATAAATAGCTTACTAGTAAGACTATGTTATTTTAAGAACTGTTTATCCTTACCCAGTGGAGGCTGAAGCAAATCTCCTCCTTGTTCACATGTCCCAACAGGCTGTATGTCTGATGAATCCACAAGTCTCCAAAAATCATTCTTATTGTCACAACCATCCAGCCGTAGACGCAATCTGGCTCCAGTAATGCCAATGACCGAAGCAACACACACTGAATCAATATTGCGAGGGTCACGGGCTTCCAACTTCATACCAATTTGGAATTCATTAGTTGGTGGTATCTTAGACTATAAATAAATAACATAGTGTTAAATGCATAAAGTATAAGAAAAATATATGGCAAACTGTGATACCAGAATAGCTAGGTGACATTTTTAGGTACAGTCATAGTACAAGTTGAATGAGGTCAGGTTTTCAAGGCTCAAGGCCAAATCTCCCTTTTGACTGAAATGCAGCATAAAAACATTGGACATCACTACCCTCACTTACAGGCACATCCACAAAACCCAGTTATTGCTTATAAGATGCATCCTGAAAGATTTTTTTAAATAAGAACCTCATGACGCAATTCCTCTTGAAAGGAGCAAACTAGAAGTCCTATCAAAGCCTATGATAATGTTAAACTCCTCTGCACATTGCAAACATCCCTACATACTTTTGACCATGATCCCACAGGTGCCTCTATCTACCTTGCACTCTAGATATTCTGTGCCATCTCTTGATGCTCATCTTATTTTGGCTGTTTTCTTTCTTCGCATCCTAACAGTCTTAAATAGCATCTGTTCCATGAGCCTTGTCAGTACAGGGTTATACTTCTTATAATTACTCGCCATTTCTGTCTTTCCCTCTAAATGGGCAATTTAAAAATTACTGCAAAGAGATCATCTGGTAATCAGTGGCACAAACATAATCCCAATTTCCCTTCATACTATCAGAGCCATATACCCACACAGACAGACACCCTTCTACAAGCTAATCATGTATGTTACTGTATAAATTATCAAAAGAATTTTGGCATACCTGTCTGAAACATTCTGAAGGAGCACTTACAGACCCAGTCTCTTTCAAATACTTGTCCCAGTCAAAATGGTCTGGAAAAAAAAACATACAAAATGGGGTGAGTTTGAAGTATGTAGTTTTTATCCTGAATAAAGTAAGATTTAGTCCACACCTAGACAAGTAGGGGTATGAGAGGCTTTGAAGGAAGTAAAGGGAATGAAAAAGTGATGTAATTACATTATAATCCCCAAAAATAAAAAGGGAAAAATATGTCCTATGAACCAGGTTTTAACTCCTCAATTTACATTCAATCATACATTGAAATAAAAGCAACTTCCTGATAATAATGGTCCTGAAAGAAATTATAACTCATATCCTCTGGATGAATTGTGGAGTAAAGCAGAGTGAATTTGAAGGAAGGTGCCTGGGATGTGCAGCAGTAGTAGAGGCCCAGTGTTCAATACTCTATACTGCAAGAAAAAAAATGGGGACACTAGAAACCTGGGACAATTTTCATAGACTAGAATATCTGTGCGTATGTGTTAAATATAAATTTGCTCAACAATTTTGTTTACATTGTCCACTCCCATAAACATAAAGGTGCTTTGTTTTTTTATGGAGATGTAAAGGTATTTTTAAAAACTTCTTAGAACGAGGGTAGTTCTTAATGCACTCTTAAATCTCCATCCATAGTGTGAAGAACACAGTGTTAAGACACAGCAGTATGCAACTGAACAGTGCAGTTACTGAAATAGAGTACTGTAGTGCTGTTACATCGTCTATATATTTTTGCTGTGCTCTTCCATGTAGTCTTCATGGAATACTACAATGCTATCAAAAAACAGTGCATTCTGCCTGGTTTGAACACATTTGCTCAATTCACTGTCCTAGCGAGACTGTCAAGACACTAACAAACTGATTAGAAATACTAAAAATATATATTTATATATGCTTTAATTTTCAGATAACATAAAGTTTTTCTATATTTTTGTTAACGAGTATAAAATACTTTTTACTCCTTCCTCATCTATAAGTGAATCTGGATTACTAGTTCTGATATGCAGTAGTACTTTCTTTATTCTCAGGCTCCAATATGTATGACTTCAATTATTTGCATTCAATTGCAGTCCAAAATATTACAAAGAAAACTTCAGAGATAATTTATAAGTTTTAAAGTGTACAGTTGTTCTAATTGGTAAGATGAAATCTCACACTCACATTCCATCCCACTCAAGAGACATATGCCATGAATGCAACCAGTCTGTTAATCACTTAGTCACAACTTTGTCATCAGACTGCCTGCTAAGTAAGTTATCAACCAGCCAGTGTTCAGATATTTTATCTTCCAACTTAACAATAGCCACAAAGTGCAAGTATAGTGGTGCAGGTAATTCAGATACAGGAGAGAGAAACCATAAATTGCTATTCTTTCTTTAAGTGGAAGGGTAACAACTCTCAACAATGAATGAAACACAGTAAGTTGAAGTTCCTGATATGTATGCTAACAGCTGCCAATCTTGTGCTGTGCCTTATTCACAAATCAAACACTACCACACATGTATATGTAATATACACATTAATATCCAGTTCCAAGCATCTACTGGGACAGAATCTTAGAATATACCCAATATACCCCCAAAGGAAGGATTACCACATCCTTCAAAGGATAGCACAGATATGTGTGTGTGTGTGTGTGTACACACATATACATATATATATACGTATATATGTATATATACATATATATATATATATATATATACGTGTATATATATGCACAAAAATTGTTTGCCAATCAACTTTCTAGAAAATACAAATAAAAATTACTGTCAGTATCAGTAGATTTCTGTAATATAAATAATGATACCATGGCTGACTATAGGATACCAAACCTACATGCTTCCATGAAGCATGAAGTAAGGGGAAGATGTGAACAACTAGCTTCTCAACATCACTATTAGCCACACCTGTATGCAATAAAATAATATATTTTTGCTATGTGTACCTATGCAGTTGCACTACACATGCCAGGCATAAGACTATAGAATCTTTTAAATAAAAAACTTAGCCAATGATCTAAAATTCCAGTTTGATTCTGTTTCCACATGATGTGGAATACTACCACAGAGTTGAAAACATGTTGCTTCAGCAGCTGATATTGAATGGTCTCAAGAATTTGTTAAATAAGTGTGCAAATACATCTAAATGAACTACTGGTAGATCTTTAAATTGCTTAAAATAATTTCCTAAAATTAAAATGATGTTTTCAAGTATTTAAAATACTCTGTGCAATCTAGAATACAACATAATTCAACAAACTACTCAGGTTTTCCTCTATGCTAAACTAAACAATTCAAGTACTCAAAATCCTTTAGCTCTCACAAATCTAAAATATATGCCACTCAAATTATTGTATATATAAGAAAACTGCATGTAGAACTTAAGCATAATGCTAAAATTAACCTAAATCCTTAATATCATCAAATAATGAACAGTATCAATGCTTTTGAAGCTGAGTTCATTTTCTTAAGTGTGAATACTTAAATCTCAGGACTCAAAGTTCTCATATAGGAATGACTGATAAGTCTTTCAGGTTTTCATTAAGAAATTCTTCATGAAATATAAAAATTTTAGAGGAATATATACACTTATTTCTGTTTAAATTTTCTGCAGAAAACACAAACTTACATTAATGAAATAGTCCTATATTAAGAATTTCTAAGACAAAAAAATTGAAATGGCATGGGTCTTATTCTAGGGAAACCAAAATCTATTTATAAATACTATACCAAAGTAATACAGTCAATAAATTAAGCAAAATTAAAAGGCAATATTCAGAATCCAACATGTAATCAGAAGAAAAGTAGTAAGATATATAAAACTTGAACAAAGAATAAGGAAGCAAATGTGTGAAGAGTGAATTATGGGAAATGAAGCACGACAAAGTGTAAACCAGTATGACCTATTAATGAGTCAATAAGAAGCACACTTCTACCTACAGAAATACCAGATGAAACAATTATTCATTTATTCATATTATAGTTAAGAAAGGGGAGGGGGAGAGGGTAGATGTGGGATGGGGAGTTTGTGGAGGGGTAACTAGGAAGGAGGACATCATTTGAGGTGTAAAAGAATGGAGTGATTAATTAAAAAGAAAGAAAAAGAATTGTATTTATTCCATTTGTATTTCTAATTTTCAATAGTTTTAATTTTATTTTTTATTGGGGTGACCTGAAAATATGCTTTTCACATGCTAGTCAAGTTACGGTTAATGCTGAACTTACATCCCTGGTGCAGCAGATAATGATTCTTACCTTGGCTTTGTTAAAGACTACTGTATGACCTATTCAGTTACCTCCATGACTTACAGTCTCCTTATTTATAAAATTAAGGTTGAAAATTCTAAGCACATATCTCTAGTATAAATTTAAAAAAAAAAAAACTTTGTATTTGAAGGTGAGAGAGAAGGCTCATCTGGTAAGAACTCTTACTACTCTTGTAGATAACCTAAGTTTAGTTCCTGGTATCCAGGTTAGGCCTGAAACAACTCTAGGAGACCTGATGCCTTCTTTTGAGTTGCTGATAGAATATGTCTAAAGAGAACCCTTAGAAAGAATTTCTTCTTTCCAATATTTAATAAGAAATCATCTAGGAGGAAAACACTAGAAACAAAGGGTGACACTATTCAATAGGGAAAAGTATACAATTAAGCAAGTAGTTGCTTAATATTATTTTCTTTAAACATTTTTGAAACTTTATTTCAAAAGTTCAATATATGGCAACACACTAGCTACAAATACCTAAAAAAAACCTTACCTTCATTTGCTGTTTGCCCCGTGGTATTTGCTTCTGCTATGTCTTCCTACAAAGAAAAACACATAAGAACTTAGTTTAAGCACTATACATTTCTAAGAGGTTATAATAATAAAAATGATTTTCAGAGTCAGATGACTTTAATAGCTTCCCCCCCCCCTGAATAAAAACAAGGGAGCTGTGAACTAGAAAAAGAGTTAAGAGTACTAATTGGTAATGGAACTTGGGTAAGTATAGGGTTTCCTTTTAGGGGAAAATCAAAACTGAAAGACTAAATCAGAGGAGATGGTAGGTAGGCAGTCACTAATACTCAAATTGAGGCCTATATGAGAGCCCTAAGTAGAAAAATCATGAATGCAGTGAAAAATTCCATGAATCAAGTCCACTAATGAAAATTACTTGTTAGAAGCCAAGTAAGTACTGTAGTATAGACCTATAATCCCAATACTAGGAAGCTGTAGCAGGAGGATCTTGGAAGTTTAAGTGATCATGGATATTGGCTTGGTAACAATTCCAATCCTAGTAACAACAGTGTGGATTGGAATAACCAACTCCAGAAACCACTCACTGGAAATCTCTATGCCTGTCTAAAGCACAAAGGCTTGTAGCATGAGGGCCACACCTATATAGAGGAGTCATGAAACAAACTCTTTGTATCTCTTTCTATCTACTTATCCCTGTCTCACTGGATCTGTGTCTTTTTCCCTGTCTCTTTCCTCCCCCCCAACCTCTTTCACACACATACAAAGTGTAAATCTCTGTGTGTTTCTCTTACACACACACAACACAAACAGGCAAGCATGCAGTAAAATATGCAGGCACACTGGCCAAGAACAGACACACACACCCACAAATCCTCTATCCAAATGTAAAGAATACATTGCAAATTACAGAAGATGTGCCCTAATAACAAACTGAAATGCTATGTGACATCTACAATTCAAACATTAAAAAAAATTATGACAATTATGTGCTGAACATGAGAACATAAATACAAAGAACCCTTTACAAATTACTGTTATTGAAAACTAACAGACTGGAAGCTGATCCAGCCAGGCCATCAATTACAACCTAAATATTCTCCCCACTATAAAACTGATAATACGAAAATGAACCCTTAAAAACATGGAAATTTAAGAATAGGGACAAATATACAGAAATGCGTTGGTTAGAAGGGAAACAAATTAGGAAG
Source organism: Arvicanthis niloticus (assembly GCF_011762505.2). Classification (NCBI taxonomy): domain Eukaryota; kingdom Metazoa; phylum Chordata; class Mammalia; order Rodentia; family Muridae; genus Arvicanthis; species Arvicanthis niloticus. The sequence continues at coordinate 27,705,989 of NC_047679.1, forward strand.
GAGTAAAGATAAGGAAGAGTATTACAAAGCCTAGAAAAAAACAGGCGAACCCCTAAAGGTGTAGGAAAGGAGGAAAGGAGATTAGAAAGGCAAAAGCACATAAGGGTAGCAAGGGAGGAGCAGGAGAAAGTGAGTGGGGGGGGGACAAAAGGAGAGTGAGTTGTAAGAGATAAACAATGGGCACAGAAAAAGCAAATAAACATTACCAGGAGCCTCAGGGAAAAGGACAGAAGGGGAGAGAGAGAGAGAAAGACCTGGGCGGGAGGGGCAGAGCTCTGAAGGAGGCAGAGTGGAGGGAAGAGCTAAAAGGTGTGAAGACGCTGTAGGAGAGAGAGGAAGCAGGAAAGGACCATGGAGAGAGAGAAACCTGGGAAGGAAACCGCTCCCCACACTCCCAACAAGCAGCAACAACACTGAAAACGTACTCCGACTGGGAAGGACGGTCATAAACATCTCAAATACATGACAAACCTGACTTAGGAAAGCGCCCCACCACCACATCCCCTGGGTTGAGGGAGAAGTCAAGGAACTAGAAAGTTCCAGGGGCCCTCAAAGGGCAACACTGAAGTGAGAGGACGAAACGCCTGAGGAGACACGGAGGTGCGGGGCCGAATCCCTAGAAACATTCTACTCACTGCCATGGTGAGCAGAGGGATCCACTGGGCCGAACCCCACACTTGGAATCGAAGGAGGAGGCCCTCAACTCGGAGAATGTCCACAAGCCAGGCGCGAAAGCCCTGTTAAGGCCTCAGCACCTCGGCGCCACAGCCTCTGGCCCAACGGCCCAAGCTGCCAATCACACAACAGGGATTTCTGGGAACCGGAAGTGAGCTACCTCCTCTACCGCCCCCTATAGGCGGGTCTTAAAAGGAGCCTGCCGCCCAAGGAAAGGAACCCAGATGCAGATTTGCAGGAAGTCAGCTCCACGTTGCCAAGTACAGACATATCCATGACATCGTACACTTAAAAACACCAACACAGACCAGACTTTTGGTTCACAAAGGTATTGGAGAAACTTACCCATGATTGATAACCAAGGGTTAGTTGAAAAGCACAGAACTAACTACCTTTTAACATTAACTAAACAGGAAGACATTTCCTTATTACTTCTCTGGTGAGTGTTCGATTACAAACACTCTACTTACAAAGTGGGCACCAGGGAAAGATTTAGCAACGGGAAAGGGCTGGAAAGGCAAGATGCTGGAACAGAAAAACTGATCATTTGGGAGAGGCAGAAGAAAAAAATCAGGTTTTTTATATATAAGTGTGTCACAGAGAGAAAGGGGGTGGGAGCTTGATAAAGGCTAGAGATAAGCCCAAAGCAAGAAGAGGGAATAGGCTTGGAGTAATGGTTGCATGTGGGAATGTGGAAGTATGTGGGGAAGGTTTGAGAAAGGGTAAACTTGAAAGAAACAGAGTCTGGTTGTGATGACATACAAAAGGAAGAAGAGGTTTTGGAAGAGCAGTAAATTCCAGAAGACAGGAAAAGGGTGGACAACAGGGATAGGACTGTCAAAGGGAGAAATGGAAATGCTTTGAAATTACACATCTGGCCTTGATGACTGACCAAGATTCCCTCCTAATAATCGTGAAGCAAAAATAGGGCCATCTCTGAGTTCCAGACAACCCTGGTAACATACAGACCCTATCCCAAGAAACAGCTAACTGGCAGACCTCTGCCTGGTCTACTGTTGTGTGGACCCCGGATTCTGCCCAAGACATCCTGGAGGCTCCACGGATCCCACAGCCAGCCTAGGTAGGAAGATCCACACACTGCCTTGAGCCCATAGCTGGGTGCTGTGAGTGCTCAGATTACAGCAGATACCCAACCCCCCTTGTTTCCGGATTCCACCTGAGACATACTGGAAGGTCCACTCAACCCAGAGCCACAGAGGAACAACTGAACTCAGAGCGTCAGACAACATATCCTGAGATATTCTAGAGGAGACACTGCACCCAGAACAGCAGACACCTAGCTGGACTGCTACCTTGGAGGCACCATATCCTGAGGCATCCTAGAGGTAAAACTGTACTCAGTGCAGCTGGAAAAGATCATAGAGCCATCTGGACCCTGAGGAGATCAGACACAAGCTAGATAACTGGAAAGGCAGGCTTCAATCAGAGACAGAAGTACAGGTAGCACTAGATTTAACCAGATGGCAAAAGGCAGGCGCAAGAACATAAGCAACAGAAACCAAAGTTACATGGCATCATCAGAACCCAGTTCCCCCATCATACCAAGCCCTGAACACCCCACCACACCAGAAAAGCAGGATTCAGAATTAAAATCACTTCTCATGACGATGATAGAGGACTTTAAGATAGACATAAATATTATTCAAAGAACGTAAGGAGAACACTGGTAGACAGATAGAAACCCTTAAAGAGGAAACACAAACATCCCTTAAGGAATTGCAAGAAAACACAACCAAACGGGAGAAGGAATTAAACAAAACCATGCAGGATCTAAAAAATGGAAGTAGAAACAATAAAGAAATCACAAAGGGAGACTACCCTGGAGATAGAAAACCTAAAAAAAAAAAGATCAGCAGTCATAGACACAAGTATAACCAACAGAATACAAGAGATGGAAGAGAGAATCTCATGTGCAGAAGATACCATGGAAAACATTGACACAACTGTCAAAGAAAATGCAAAATACAGAAAGCTACTAACCCAAAATATACAAGAAATCCAAGACACAATGAGAAGGCCAAACCTAAGGATAATAGGAATAGATGAGGGGGAAGACTCCCAACTTAAAGGACCAGTAAATATCCTCAACAAAATTATAGAGGAATCTTCCCTAACCTAAAGGAAGAGATGTCCATAAATATACAAGAAGCCTACAGAACTCCAAATAGTTTAGACTAGAAAAGAAATACTTCCCGCCACATAATAGTCAAAACATCAAATGTACAAAACAAAGAAAAATACTAAAAGCAATAAGGGAAAAAGGCAAAGTAACATATAAAGGCAGACCTATAAGAATTACACCAGACTTCTCACCAGAGACCATAAAAGCCAGAAGATCCTGGACCGATATCATAAAGACCCTAAGAGAACACAAATGCCAGCCCAGACTACTATACCCAGCAAAACTCTCAATCATTATTGATGGAGAAACCAAAATATTCCATGACAAATCCAAATTGACACAGTATCTCAACACAAATCCAGCACTTCAAAGGATAATGGATGGAAAACTCCAACACAAGGAGGGAAACTACAACCTAGAAAAAGCAAGAAAGTAGTCTTCCAAAAACCATAAAAGAAGGTAGCTACACAAACATATCTCCACTGCCAATAACAAAAATAACAGGAATCAACACTCATTTTTCCTTAATATCTCTTAATATCAATGGACTCAATTCTCCAGTAAAAAAACATAGACTATCAGACTGGATATGTAAGCAGGACCCAACATTTTGCTGCATTCAGGAAATGCACCTTTGTGAAAAAGACAGACACTACCTCAGAGTAATTTTGGAAAACAATCTTCCAAGCAAATGGTCCCAAGAAACAAGCGGGAGTAGCAATTCTAATATCAAATAAAATCATTTTTCAACCAGAACTAATCAAAAAAGATAAAGAAGGACACTTCATATTCATCAAAGGAAAAATGTACCAAGAGGAACTCACAATTCTAAACATCTATGCCCCAAATGCAAGGGCACCCACATACATAAAAGAAACTTTACTAAACCTTAAAGCATACATTACACCCTATACAATAATAGTGGGAGATTTCAACACCCCACTATCAGCTATGGACAGATCACGGAAACAGAAACTAAACCGAGACACAATGAAACTAACAGAAGTTATGAACCAATTGGACTTAACTGACATCTATAGAATATTTCATCCTAAAACAAAAGAATATACCTTCTTCTCAGTACCTCATGGTACCTTCTCCAAAATAGACCATATAATTGGTCACAAAACAGGCCTCAACAAATACAAAAAGATTGAAATAATCCCTAGTACCGTATCAGAACACCATGGTCTAAGACTCGTCTTTGACATGGACAAAAACAACAGAAAGCCCACATACACTTGGAAACTGAACAATGCTCTACTCAATGATAACTTGGTCAAGGAAGAAATAAAGAAAGAAATTAAAGACTTTTTAGATTTAAATGAAAATGAGGACACATCATATCAAAATTTGTGGGAGTCGTTGAAAGCAGTACTAAGAGGAAAAATCATAGCTCTAAGTGCCCACAAAAAGAAAATGGAATGAACGTACATTAATAAAATGACAGCACACCTGAAAGCCTTAGAACAAAAAGAAGCTAATATACCCAAGAGGAGTAGACAGCAGGAAATAACAAACTCAGGGCTGAATTCAAGCAAGCTGAAACTAAAAGAACTATACAAAATATCAACAAAACCAGGGGCTGGTTCTTTGAGAAAATGAACAAGATAGACAAACCCTTAGGCAGACTAACCAAAGGGCGCAGAGACAGTATTCAAATTAATAAAATCAGAACTGAAAAGGGAGACATAACAACAGAAACAGAGGAAATTTAAAAAAAAAATCATCAGATCCTACCACAAAGGCCTATACTCAAGAAAATTGGAAAATCTGGATGAAATGGACAATTTTCTAGATAGATACCAGGTACCAAAGTTAAATGAGGAGCAGATAAACCATCTAAACAGTCGCATAACTCCTAAAGAAATAGACACAGTCATTAAAAATCTTCCCACCAAAAAATGTCCGGTGCCAGATGGTTTCAGTGCAGAATTCGTTCAGACCTTCAAGGAAGACCTAATACCAATCCTCTTCAAGCTATTCCATCGAATAGAAACAGAAGGAACACTACCAATTCATTCTATGAAGCTACCATTATACTCATACCTAAACCACAGAAAGACCCAACAAAGAAAGAGAACTACAGACCAATCTCTCTTATGAATATTGATGCAAAAATACTCAATAAAATTCTCGCAAACCGAATCCAACAACACATCAAAACAATTATCCATCAAGATCAAGTAGGCTTTATCCCAGGAATGCAGGGATGGTTCAATATTTGGAAATCCATCAATGTAATCCACTACATAAATAAACTCAAAGAAAAAAACCACATGGTCATCTCACTAGATGCTGGGAAAGCATTTGATGAAATTCAACATCCCTTCATGTTAAAAGTCTTGGAAAGATCAGGAATTCAAGGCCCATACCTAAACATAGTAAAAGCAATATACAGCAAGCCAGTAGCCAACATCAAACTAAATGGAGAGAAACTTGAAGCATTCCCACTAAGATCAGGGACTAGACAAGGCTGCCCACTCTCACCTTACCTATTCAATATAGTACTGGAAGTCCTAGCTAGAGTAATTAGACAACAAAAGGAAGTCAAAGGGATACAGATAGGAATGGAAGAAGTCAAAATTTCACTATTTGCAGATGATATGATAGTATACTTAAGTGACCCTAAAACTTCCACCAGAGAACTCCTAAACCTGATAAACAAATTTAGCAATGTGGCTGGAAATAAAATCAACTCAAACAAATCAGTAGCCTTCCTCTATTCAAAGGATAAACAGGCTGAGAAAGAAATTAGGGAAATGACACCCTTCACAATAGCCACAAATAAAATAAAATATCTTGGAGTGAATCTAACCAAACAAGTGAAAGATCTGTATGACAAGAACATCAAGTCTCTGAAGAAAGAAATAGAAGAAGATCTCAGAAGATGGAAAGATCTCCCATGCTCCTGGATTGGCAGGATTAACTTAGTAAAAATGGCCATCCGGCCAAAAGCAATCTACAGATTCAATGCAATCCCCATCAAAATTCCAAATCAATTCTTCATACAGATAGAAAGAGAAATTTACAAATGCATTTGGAATAACAAAAAACCTAGGATAGCAAGAACTATTCTCAGCAGTAAAAGAACTTCTGGGGGCATCACAATCCATGACCTGAAACTGTACTACACAGCAGTAGTGATTAAAAACTGCATGGTATTGGTACAGAGACAGACAGGAAGATCAATGGAATAGAATTGAAGACACAGAAATGAACCCACACACCTATGGTCACTTGATCTTGGACAAGAAAGCTAAAACCATCCAGTGGAAAAAGGACAGCATTTTCAACAAGTGGTGCTGGCTCAACTGGAGGTCAACATGTAGAAGAATGCAAATTGATCCATTCTTATCCCCTTGTACAAAGCTCAACTCCAAGTGGATAAAGGACCTTCACATAAAGCCAGATACACTGAAACTAATAGAAGAGGAGTTGGGGAAGACCCTCGAATACCTAGGCACAGGGGAAAAGTTCCTGAACAGAACACCAATGGCTTATGCTCTAAGATCAAGAATCGACAAATGGGACCTGATCAAATTGCAAAGCTTCTGTAAGGCAAAGGACACTGTCAACAAGACAAAAAGGCAACCAACAGATTAGGAAAAGATCATTACCAATCCTACATCTGATAGAGGGCTAATATCGAATATATACAAAGAACTCAAGAAATTAGACGCCAAACAACAAAATAACCCCATTAAAAATGGGGTACAGAGCTAAACAAAGAATTCTCAACTGAGGAAACACAAACGGTCGAGAAGCACCTTAAGAAATGCTCAACAGCCTTAGTCATCAGGGAAATGCAAATCAAAACAACACTGAGATACCACCTGACACCAGTCAGAATGGCTAAGATCAAAAATTCAGGTGATAGTAGATGCTGGCGAGGATGTGAAGAAAGAGGAACACTCCTTCATTGTTGGTGGGGTTGCAAGCTGGTACAACCACTCTGGAAGTCAGTCTGGCGGTTCCTCAGAAAATTGGACATAGCACTACCTGAGGACCCAGCTATACCACGCCTGGGCATATACCCAGAAAATGCTCCAACATATAACAAAGACATATGCTCCACTGTGTTCACAGCAGCCTTATTTATAATAGCCAAAAGCTGGAAAGAACCCAGATGCCCTTCAACAGAGGAATGAATACAAAAAATGTGGTACATTTACACAATGGAATATTACTCAGCTATTAAAAAGAATGAATTCGAGAAATTCTTAGGTAAATGGATGGAACTAGAAAATATCATCCTGAGTGAGGTAACCCAATCACAAAAGAACACACATGGCATTTACTCACTGATAAGCCGAGAGTAGCCCAAAAGTTTGAAACAACAAAGATTCAACTACCAGACCACATGAAGCTCATGAAGAAGGAAGAACAACTGTGGATTCCTAGGTCTTTCTTAGAAGGAGTAACTAAACACCCAAGGGAGCAAATATGGAGACAAAGTGTGGGACAGAAACTGAAGGACAGGTTGTATGGAAACCATTCCACCTGGGTATTCATCCCATGTGCAGTCACCAAAAATAGATGCTGATATGGATGACAGAAAGTACATGCTGACAGCAGCCTGATATGGCTGTCTCCTTAGAGGTCCCCCAGAATCTCATATACACAGAGGCAGATACTCACAGCTAACCATTAATCTGATCAAGGGTTCCTAATGGAGAAGTTGTAGAAAAGACTGAAGAAGCCAAAAGGGTTGGTGGCCCCATGAGGAGAGCAACAATACCAACCAACCAGAGCTCCCCAGGGGCTAAACCACCAGCCTAGAAGCACATAGGGAGGGACCAATGACTCCATCTGTATATGTAGGGGAGGATGACCTTGTTGGGCATTGGTGGGATAGGAGATCTTTGGTCCCATTAAGCTCAACACTGCGTCGGGGGGAATCTGAGGGTGGGGAGGTGTGAGTGGGGAGTATGTGGGGGCACACCCTCATAGAAGCAGGAGAAGGGTGGATGGGATAAGGGGTTCCTGGCTGGTGGGGGGAATGGGGTAAGGGGATAAAATTTTAAATATAAATATTATATCCAAAAATAGGGGGAAAAAGACAAGCTGTTAGAACCAAGATCTTTAATAAAATCTCACCCCTCTAAAAAAATTATCTTGATACTAAAATTTGTCTTGAGAATAGTATATTGCAGAATACACAGCCTTGGTGTATCTACTCATCAAGCAAGCTGAACAGACCTGCTCTAACCTCGGAGGTCCGGGAATTCCAACTAAATGCAGTCAAGACACAGTGTCAGAGGCTTATCAATTTACTCTTGCCCCAACCCCTCTTCTAACATCTCAACGCCCATAATCAGCTTGAAAAAGATAATGAAGAGTCAGCACCCCTATTCCCTGGGCTTGGGGATTAAGGTGGTTAATATTGGGCTGTCTTTCTAGGAAAAAGTAGTGGTTTTGTGGGAATAGGGAGGATTAGCTAGGATTTATTGCATAGCCATAACCTATTGGCAGAAATCTGTATAATTATTATCAAGATGAAGTTATAATTTCTTTAAGTGGTACAAAATTTACTTTGATTTCAAATTTAAGATTTTCTATGGTACAAGCTTCTTATTCACATAAAAGTCAGATGAGTATTGATACTCTCATAGGCATTGTGCCTGTATAACACATTTAGGAATACAAGGCCTAGGACCCAGTCCTTCTTTAACTTTTTCAACTAATTTGAGATGGTTAGCCTGTAAGCTAAGGCACTATAGCAAATTCATGGCTTGGAGTTTATTGTTAGGGTGTTTTCTATATTTTATTTAGAAATAGCTGAGAGGAGTTAACAGACAAGAGTCCAGATCACCTTACATGGATAGATGTTTTTCAAAACATCAGAAGTCCCCAGAATTGACGTGACAAACATTTCTGTATTAATGTTCATTTTGATTAGAGACCTGTTTGCTCCTGACAGCTTCCTGTATTGGATTCTAAGAAGAAATTGAGCATCTTTGGAGTTGCTCCAGTTGTGGTGAGACAGCCACTAGGCAAGAATTGCCTCTTTCCATCTACAGACAAATTACTGTCCAGAAAAGGACACACTTGCAGAATAGTCGACTGCTTATATCTGCCTAGACAGAGTAATCAGCCCTTCATAATTCTGTAGCACTAAGGTCTGTCAGATGATCCTGAGCCAGAAGGTTGAAGATCAGATGCTCCAAGAGTTTGTAGTATAGGGACTGTCCAGGTGTTCAGCAGTCTCTATAAATTGGCTAAGTTTTAGAAGCTATACTTTGGGCTTCCCATAATTTCAGTTAACTCAGTCATTCTGGATTTCTGACTGGGATGAAAACTTATAATCTCATAGCCAATCCTGGCTATTTACTTTGAGAGAAAAGATTTGAGTGGATGGTTTTCAGCTGATATTCATTCTAAAGCTAAGGAAAAAAGCCAGGTTCAGAACTAAGTGTTTTAGTTAGGAGAGATGACAGAGGGTCTGGTTAGTCAACAAAATGATGGACTGGGTATTAGGACTATCTTGTACCTCACTGGTACAAATTGGCATAATTATGCTCTAATTGTATTTTGAGAGAAAAGTTTTATTTTAACAGGAAGGGTGATATGTAGGAGGAGCTAAGGTGGGAGGGGTACTGAGAGGAAGAGAAGGAGCAAGGAGAGGAGGGGAAGAAGGAGAGGAGAAGCTAGGTGATGAGAGAAAAAGAGAGAGAGGGATATAAAAGCAGTTTTTCACGTGTCTCCACCAATCAAAGATAGTTGATATATCTCGGCTGGGTATGTGGTTACACTTCTGATCGAGCATTACCAAACTTATAAAGCCTTTGATTAACATTTTTAAAAAGTGTATAAATGCAGAAAGAAAAAGGGGGCATGTGATAGGGGTTTTCTGGTGTGGGTGGGGAAAAGGGATGGCATCTGAAATGTAAATAAAATATCCAATAAAAATTTTAAAAAGAATTTTAAAAAAAGGATGCCTCCAGTCTGCATGACACATCCATGTCAACCCTTATTTACCACAGAAAGACCAGAACACACCTTGAATCTAGGAGTGAGCTAAAAAGTAGGCTCCAGATAGGTACATGGAGAGAAATATAGAGAAAAGGTGTTTTAAGAATACAGCATGGCAATGACATTATCGACTCACAGCAGCGGGGTGACTTAAGCAAGTACCCCAAACTGGACTGTACCCCTGACTATACCAGCAAAGACTGGGCAGTTTCTTCAGGAGGCACTACCATTCCCTAAAAGCTGTAGCAATTTGGTGGCTCCTTGGGAGGTTTTTCTCTTCTTATGTGGTGTGGTTACTGAGAAGCTGTGCATGGGCCAGCAGATAATCCCTTACCAGTACACATGCAGTCAACCACAAATAAGCTCAGTGGGACACTTAGAAAAGAAGAAAAGATGCATTACTGCCTAAGGGTAACTTTATAGGAAGAGTTTCATTGGAAGGATGGGAACAAGAAAGTCGGTGAAGTTGTGAAGATGGTGAAAACTAGGCTGAAATTGTATGCAATTGTCATGGAATCAGAGAATAATGCTACTAACACCTACTTGCAAAGTGCTCAGAGCTCAGCAAAACTGAATAGAGATGACAAAACTACTCTTCAACAATAACTTTCTCACGTTCCTCTTTAGAAAAATCAGTACTGGCTTTACAAGGCATGTTCAGCATGTGCTATACAGAAGGGAGGGCAGCAGTCACTCCTGAATGCTGCTCTGAGGAATGGTTACCTGTGCCTTTTACCCTACAAAGCCTATACCCAGAAAGCAGGTAAGAGTCAAAATAACAAACCTGTGCAATCATCAAAAGCCTCACACAAGGAATTTTATAATCCAAGAAGACATGCATTCTATGGATGGTATGATTCAAATACTGTCATTGTAAACAAATTACAGACAGGAGACCAAATAGGGACAATTCTATACAGGATAACACTCCCTAAATGTGAATGCATGCAATTATCTGAAAGAACAATCTCTCTTCCCTTAAAAGACACCACAACCAAAAGGATAAAAGGGCATGATCTGGGGTTGCTGACACTGGAATGGACTCCAGGTTCTTCCGAGTTTCAGGAGAGCACATCACATCTTCCAAAACCATCTAGGGATAGAACAATTATACAGCCTGCCTAGAAGACTGACAAGGAGCTCCAAAGTTAAAAATGAGAACATGGAGAAGAATCATGATTTTGCTGAGGTAAAGTCCTGGGAATATCCTGGATTAACAAACAAGGTGTTAAGGGATAGCTAGGCCTGTCTGGAGCATTCCCCGAATCCCCAATCTATGGAGAAATATTTCCTTTGCTAAAACAAGGTCCATGCTACCAAAGTAAGACACATTTTAAGTGACTTAAGGACCATACCATTAAAAATAAAACTAAAATGATAAACAGAAAGAGATCATTTTCCTTGTCCTCTGACTCATCAGCAAAGTAACCCAAGAACTGTCCTTGTCCTCAGTCCCTTTTTTCCCTGTTTTATTTTTATTTGTTTGCTCTTGCTCGATTGTTTGGTTGGGGTATCTTCCTGGAACAAAAATAAATCATAGTCATACTTTGGGTCTGAACAAGTGTGTGTCTAATTCTCACGACACAGACTCGTCAATATGAAACCCAGTTGTCTCTATTAAGCAACACTGTGTCTGTCTGGCAAGGCTTCTTTTATGATCCAACATATTAGGGCCATAATTACCATTCTTCCTGTACTCAGAGGACTCTGTTCAGGAATGAGTTGTCCAAGACCACCATGTCCTTCCCTACTGGCAGGTTCCTGAGAGAGATGACAAGGGGAAAAGAAGTTAGAGAAGACAGGAATGTATGGGATCACAGTTGCTTACACAAGCTCACAGCTGATGCTACAAAAATTTATTATGAAATTCAGCAGCCTATATGCATTTTTTTTCTTGAAAGGAAAAATGGGACAGTTTCAGGCAAAGCTGTCACACAAAGAAATGAAGTCAGATGGAAGTCTACCGAGCAAGGATCCATAATGATACCTGGTTTTAGATTAGCAACTAAGCTTGTTTCCATACATCTGTGCCTCAAAGAACACCCATACAGGTCAAGCCCAAATATAGGCTGCAAGGACAGGAAAATAAAACAGAAATGTTCATCAAGGCATGTTGGTCCTGTAATACCCCCACTCATGAGCCAAGCAAGAAGACTCTAGGGAGAAAACTGAAAGAGAAAAAGGCCGGGGGGTGTCTATCTCTCCAGTACTATGAAAACAGAACATGCATCTCTAGATATAACTATGTATGCATCTACAAATGTAGATATATACATCTATATGGATGGATGGATGGATGGATGGATGGATGGAGTGAATGCAACTTGAGGCATGGAGAAACAACTGAAGCTCTCTTTCCTCCATTCAGTATAAATTGAGAGGAAACTTTAAAACTGGGGTTTTCAAAAAACCAAGTATTCCATTATAGTGCCAGAAATATAGATGGCTGATGAAGGAGGACTGCTAAGCTCAAGAATTTAAGTCCTACCTAAAAAACCTACTGGGACCTGCCATCACGGACAAATGAAGGGATCTATTTGTAAGGACCATGAATAGCTATGAAGGCCCCCACCCTCTAGATGCACTTCTAAATTCAGCTAGCTCAAATATTCCCTTCATCTATTAGCAAATTTTCCACAATTACCCTAAACATATGAGTATGCATGGTCTTCCCGATATCTTACCAGGCCACAATTTTTTCTAGGAGATATGATAGGAGCTTTCAGTATAATAAAAAGGATCTCCACTTTTATTGACATGAGTAACTTTCCAATTAAAACTTACACAGCTAACTGATCATAAGATGTGGATCCTGTGGTTGCCAAGTACAGAGACATCCATGACATTGTATACTTAAAAAACACCAACACAGACCAGACTTTTGGTTCACAGAGGTACCAGAGGAACTTACTTATGATTGATAACCAATGGTTAGCTGAAAAGCACACAACTAACTACCTTTTAACATAGACTAAACAGGAGGACATTTCCTTATCACTTCTCTGGTGAGTGTTCTATTACACTCTACTTGCAAAGTAGGCACAAGAGAAAGATTTAACAAGGGCAAAGAGCTGGGAAGGGGAAGATGCTACAACAGAAAAACAGATAATTGTGGAGAAGAAGAGTAAAAAAAAAAAAACGGTCCTGTATTTGCAAATGGGTCATAGAGAGGAAGTGGGTGGGAACGTGATAAAACTATGGTAAGGCATGAGATCGGCCTAGTACAAGAAGGGGGAATAGGCCGGGCAGTGGTGCTGCAGGAATGCCTTTAATCCCAGCACTTGAGAGGCAGAGGCAGGTGGGCAGGTGGATTTCTGAGTTCAAGTCCAGCCCTGTCTACAAAGTGAGGTCCAGGACAGCCAGGGCTACACAGAGAAACCCTGTGTTGAAAAAAAAAAAAACAAAAAAAGAAAAAGGAAAAACAGAAATAAAAGGAGAAGGGGGGATAGGCCTGGAGCATTGTAGGAATGTGGAAACGTGTGGGGAAAGGTTGAGAAAGGGTAAAAAGTGAAGGTAAAAGGGTCCGGTGGAGGAGACACACAAAAGAAGAAAAAGTGTTTGAAAGAGGAGTAAGTTCCAGAAGAAATAAAAAGGATGCACAACAGGGAACGGGGAAAAGATAGCCAATGGAAGATATGGAAAAGCTTTGAATTTGCACATCTGGCCCTGATGACTGAGCTAGATTCAATCCCAATATTCCTGGAGCAGAAATAGGGCCATCTCTGAGTTCCAGGCAACCCTGGTAATAAACAGACCCTTTCTCAAGAAACAAGTAACTTTGATGTGAATGGTGACAAGGTCAACATCTACCATCACAGTTGCAACCTCCACCACCACCACAACCACCAGTACCAACAACACCAGCACTACCATTAACATCACCGCCAGAAACACCAAAACAACAACAAGAAATGAGATAATAGGAGAAAACTAATTGAGGTTGGAAGGACAAAGTGGGTTAGGAAGCTGGAAAGTGGAGATAAAGAAAAACTGTCTTGTACATGGGACAGTGATTTAGAGTGTTTTAAATGGGAAAATAAAAATACAACAATGGGAGGAAAGCATAAAGGCAGAAGGAACAAAGGACAGGCACTCAAAGTAGGGAAGAGAGAAAGGAAATGGGGACAAAGACATAGCCATTAAGTAGAGAAATAGGCTGAGGATGTGGAGAAAGAGGGAGAAAGATGGAGTTAGGAATGGAGCAGAAGAGGAGACAGCACAGGTCAAAAAACACAGGTATGGAACAAGACAATGGTCAAAAAAGGACAGGATGGGGACAAAGAATAGGAAGGCAGGAAAGATACTAGGAAAGAAAAAAAAAAAAAAAAACAGAAAGGCATGGACCGTACAAAATCAGAAGAAAATATAACCACTGTTCCCCAACATCAACCAGCACTTGGGAGGTAGCAGCCAGTGAAAAGAAAGTGGACATCCATGAGTTCTGGCCACACAGAACAAAGGATCTAACTAAGGAATGAACAGAGGAACAAAGAAACTAACATGATTAATATCAATGCATCAAACCAACCATCCATCCACCCATCCATCCATCCATCCATCCATCCATCCATCCATCCATCCATCCATCCATACCTCTACAAGCAAATACAGGCTGGGTACTCCATATCTGAAAAGCATAAATACAGTGCAAGGCTTACAATGTTGTGGCAGACTTATACCACCTGGACTGAGGAACTGGATGCAAGAAGATAGATAATTGTAGGCCACTCTAAGAAAAATAAAAAAAGCTAGCTTAAGCAAGAGCAAGTTGCTGCAGAAGATAGTAAGCTTGGGTAAAAAGACTAAGTTCAAATCCCAAACTCACATGGTGGAAGGAAATAGTCTACTCTCCTGTAAATTCTCATATAAAGATAGCAGGTTTGAAGAGTTCTGCATGCATGTGTATGTTGTATTTACAATACCACACACAATTACATAAAGAAGATACCTCATGCACCAGCCAAAGCACACTCGCACCTATACCCACAAAACCCTGGACACACAAAATGTTACTCTAAAAAAGTTTTGAAAGAATATGGGGTTTGAATGATAATTGTCCCCAAACCCTCATATATTTCAATATTTTGTCACCACTGAATGGCACCTTTTGAAACTAATAAGAGGTCTGGCCTGGTGGGAAGAAGTGTGTCTGCAGGGGTGAGGTAGGCTTTGAAATTGCAAAAAAGCAAATTTTGTGTCTATAGTCAGGACCTTACATTACAGAAACTTCCAGGAACTCAAATCAGCATCCTACCTATATCTCCAACCCTGCTGAATACTCCATGCTTACTGGCACTACTTGAGCCTCTGTCAAGAATAGCAGTTGTTGCAGCAGGTGACATTATATGCACGTAATCCTGAGAGGGCAATAGCGTGATTAGGAGTTAAGTTTGGGTGGCTCTATACTACATGATACATCCATGTCACCCCTTAATCACCACAGAAAGACCAGATCACATCTTAAATGTGGGAGTGAGCTGGAGTGTACACACAGGACAGGTACAAGGAGAGAAATACAGGGAAACAATGTTTTACAAAAACAGCATGACAATAACATCTATCAACTCAGCAGCTCAGTGACTTAAGCAAGAACCTCAAATTAGACTGCACCCCTGAATATACAATCAAGGACTGGGAAGGTGTTCTTCAGGAGGCACTACCCCGTTCCTAACATCTGTGGCAATTTTGTGGCTCCCCAGGAAGGCTGTCCTCTTCTCCCCTGGTGTGGTTACTGAGAAGATGCCCATGGGTCAGCAGGAAACCCCCACCCCACAGCACTCATGCAAGGAACCTTAAATAAACTTGGTGGGACACTTAGAAATCAATGAAAAATGAATCACTGCCTAAGGGTAAACTCATATGAAGGGTTTCAGTGGTAAGAGGAGAAGGAGAAAGTGTGTGTAACTGTGAGAAGAACCAAAACCTAGGCTATACATATGTGGAACTGTCACAGAACTATAGAATAACACCACCAACACTTACATACAAACAGTTAATACCTTAGCAAATCTGAATGATATGACACTGCTACGAGATTAAAAAGACTACAGTTCAACAATAACTTTTACATGTTCCTTGGTGGGAAAATCAGTACTGGCTTTAGAAGGAATTTTCAGTCTGTGCTGTAATGGAGGGGGCAGCAGTCATTCCTGAATGCTGCTCTGAGGAATGGTTACCTGAGCTTTTCATGCTCAGAGGTCTATACTTGGACAGCAGAGCAGGTACGTGTCAAAATAAGAGACCCATAAAACTATCAAAATCCTCACAACAGGAATTTTCTAATTCAAAAACACATGCATTCTTAAGGGTTCAAATGCTGTCAATATGAACAAATTACAGGCACGAGAACAAGTAAGGATAATTCTGTACAGGCTAACACTCCCTGTATATGAATGAATGGAACTGTCTGAAACAGACAGCACTCTACCTTTCCTTAAAAGACACCACAAAGAAAACAGAAGAAAGGCATGAACTGAAGCTGGTGTCACTGGAATGGACTCCAGCCTCTTCAGAGATTGAGGAGAGCACATCACATCTTCTGAAACCTTCTAGGGACAGAACAATTATATTGTCTGCCTAGAAGACTGGCGAGTGGGACATCCAATGTTAAAAAGGGAAAAGGATGGAGAAGAATCAAACTTTCACTCAGGTACAGTCCTGGTGTACCCTGGATTATAGACAAGTTGTTAAGGGGTAGCTAGACCTATCTGGAATATTTCCTGATACCCTGATGTATGAAGAAATACCTCAGTTCCTTTTCTAAAACCAGGATTATGCTAAGTAGGTAAGAGAAATTTTCAGTGATCTGAGGACCAAACCATCAAAAATAAAACTAAAAAGGTAAACTGTGAAAAAACTGTTTTCCTTGTCCTCTGATTCATGAGCAAAGTAACTGAAGAACTGAAGCCCCTTCTCATCATCCTCACTCCCTTTTGGCCCATTTTTTTTTTTGATTGTTGGTTTTAAGGGACATCCTAGAGCACAACTTAAACATAAGTCATATATTGGGTCTAAGCAATCATGTATCTAACTCTCACAACACAGACCCATCAAGATGAAACCCAGTTGATCCTATTAGGCAACACTGTGTTTGTCTGGCATAATTTCTCTTAGGCTCCAGTGTATAATTACCCTTCCTTCTGTACTGGGAGGTCCCTGTCCAGCAACCAGTAGTCCAAAACCAGGAGGTTGTACTCCAGTGGCAGGTTCCTGAGAGACAGATGACAAAGGGAGAAGTAGTTAGAGAAGACAGGAAAGTTTGGGGTCTGGGGTGCTTACTGTTCATGTACAACATTTATTAGGAAGTTCAGCATCCTATATACAGTTTTCTTGAAAGGTAAAACGGGACAGTTTCAGCCAAAGCTATCACAAAAAGATTGAAGTCAGGCAGAAGTCTACCAAGCAAGAATTCATAACTGTACCTGGTTTTAGACTAGCAACTAAGCTTACTCTCCATGTATCTGTGCCATAAAGAGAGTCCAAGACAGCTCAAGCCCAATAACAGGCTGAAAAGACAGGGAAATAAAACAGGAATATTCACCAAGGTGTGTTAACCCTGTAATCCATGGAATTCATGAGCTCAGCAAGGAGAGCCTAAGGACAAAAGTGAGAGAAAAAAAAGGGCACGGCACTGTGGAGATACACAGTACCATGAAAACAGTACATGCATCTGTGGATGTATCTAGGTATGTAAGCATGTGTGTAAGTGTATACAACTATATGGATGAAAATATGGATAAAAATAAGGATGGATGTAATTATGGATGGATGTGTGGGTGAGTCAATTTGTGTGTATGTGTGTGGGTGTGTATATGATGTGTAGTTATGTAGAGACAAAGATACATACATAGAAAAATTGACAGAATTATAGATAGATGACAGGTAGATGAAGAAACAGAGATAGTTACACAAACATATAAACAAATATATCCGTTCCTACATATATGGTCACACAGACAGACAGACAGACAGACAGACAGACAGACAAGAGAAAGAGGCAATTTCAATTTCCCAGGATGGTTATGGGATGCAACTGTATAAAATGGATGCACTAACTGACACTACCTCAAAAACATCTTTGTAGTAGAATTTTCCACAGGACTAAAAGGAAATGGCTCTGAATATAACCTGGGGCTTAGAAAACCAACTAAAGCTCTCTTTAATCCATTTCATATAAATTAGGAAGACACTTTAAAACAAGGGCTTTCAAAATCACCAGTATTCCCTTGTAGTCCCAGAAATGTGGAAGGCTGATGAAGGAGACTGCTTAAGCCCAGGAATTAAACACCTACCTGGGAAACCGACTGAGACCCGCTATCACAGACCCATGAAGAAATCTATTCTTTAAAGCCCATGATGACTATGAATGATCCCACATTCTGCAGCCACTCCTCATCTTAAATTCAGCTAGCATCAATATTCTGTTGATCTCCTAACAGGTTTTCCAGAGTTACCCAAAAACATATGAGTATGCATGGTCCTCCCTATTTAATACAAATCCCTAGATTTTCATGGAAATGTGATGAAATCTTTGAGTATAATAAGAAGGATCACTGCAACATAACGTGCATGGGAACAGATGCTGAGGAAGAAAGACCTGCAGGAAACTAATGAGCCAACTCTCTGTCAAATTCAGAACATCCAAACAGTACAAATAAATGAAGAGTAGAAAAAGCACTCAAAAGTGGTGTGACTGTCAGAGACATGAAAAACAAGGAGGAGACACAGGCCAGGTAAACAAATGGTTGCTCCAAAATAAGCACAGATGAGCCTCATCTGAGGAGCTCTCCACACACAGGATGTGCATGGACCACATGATGAAGCCACTAAGCTGTACAATTCCTATCTTCTGGTAACTAGCACAACTGATTCACACATCCATCCAGTTTATCAGACAGAGACTGGAAAAGCCACTAAATTCCTAAGACACTTACAAGTTTACAGATTGTCTAGAAACCAGGATACCCTGACTAATATACCTTCTACTGGAGGTTTCCACAGGCAGGAGGTCTTTTGGTTGGAATAATATTGTTTCCATGGTCTCACTTCCTTAGTCTCATTAACTTGAAGCATCCCAAACCAGTCTTACTATGCATCAGTGGGAACCATAACTCCATCATCCATAGACAATCAAAATTCACATATACTGACAAATGCCACCAAGATATTGAAGACTAATAAGAGTAATTTTTTGAATCCCAAAAGGCAAGTGCACTCAAGGTTCCTACAGGAAAGAGACCAAAACAGGATACTACTGAGTTGTCAAAGAGTCCTTGGAGGCTCAGTAACTATATACACACATGTACCCAATACCATTTTGGTGAAAGTGCATTTAAGGCTATTATAACTATAACACTTATGGAACGCCAAAATATAAATGAGGAATGTCTTAAAAAACTGAATAAAACATAATAAGTGATACTCCTCACTGGATTTACAGACAAGAGGGTGGATAACAGCAAGGAACACATTTGTAAGGAGAATATATATATACTTCAGGGCCATGATGCCCACGTCTGCAACTCTAACACTACAAAGGAAGGCACACACCTGTAATCCATGCACTACAAAGGAGTCAGCAGTTGGATCAGGAGCTCAGGACAGCTCATCACAGATGCTAATCTCAAAATTTTACTTCCTGAGATGGGGGTACACGTGTCCAGAGTGGGCACTGTCACACATTATGAAATCACAGTGTTCTAGAGGCTATGGTGAGAGCACAGAGATGATCACTCCAGCCAAGGAAACGATTAAGACAATGTCACAACCTGTTTTAGCTACAAAAGAATTTGAAGAATGGACACAGACATTTACAAAGACTTGATTCAAAACAACAATATAAAAGCAGGACACCTACTCTGAAAAAAATGCAGGTATATCTATGTGCTCAAAAGAAAACTACAAATACACAGAAAAATCAAGGGGACAACACCAAAACGGGCTTGGTGCCAAACACAGCAAACATGTACTATCCTAAAATGTACAGGGTAGATTGAAAGAACCAACTTCAGAAAGCCCTGTTTGTAAATTTCTATGCCTGTCTAAAGCACAGGGGCTTGCAGCCCCAGAGACACACATTAATAGAGGAAATATGAAGAAAAAATACTCTACACAAATCTTTCTGTCTAATTATTCCTGTTTCTATATCTCTGGCACTCACTCTTTGTGAATCTTTTTTTCCTGGTCTCTCTGCCTCTCCAACTCACTGCATAAACCTCTGTGTATGTCTCCTACGTACAAAACAGACAGACATGCAAGCACTCAAACACTTAGGCACTCAGGCCAAATAAGATGCAGAGAGACAAACACAGAAAGAAAGACAGACACACACACATACACACACACACACACACACACACACACACACACAAAGAGACAGAGAAGCAGACAGAAAGACAGACAGACAGACAGACAGACAGACAGACAGAGAGATTGGATATCTAAAACTAAAACAGCACATTGAACATTATTAAAGGTGAGCATAATACCACCAACAATTGCTAAAGGATATAATTAATTAAAAATTCATAAAATATAGCATAATCAGGAGCTGAACTTAAGTACATAGATCAAGAGAAGCATTTACATATAAATGTTAGTGGAAACTGAGAACTATAAACACAAAAGATCATCAATTACAATTGGGATACACTCCCTAATATACCTCTTTTACTTAAAAAGAATAAACCCTTAAAAACGTGGTGGCCTTAAGAATAGGGACAAATGTGGAAAAATGGAGAAGTTAGAAAGGAAATAAGTTAGGAAATTGAGAAAGAGAAGTGGAGGAGCACTGGAAAACACACAGGGGAAAACCTAAAGGATTGAGGAAATGAGGTTGAAAAGACAGAAGAAAATAGAGAGACTGAGGATGGATCAGAGGCAAGAGAGTGGGGGGACAAGGGGAAGGTAGGAGAGCAAGGATGGGGCAGGGAGGAAGCAGATAAGCTTCACCTTCCACCAGGAGCCTCAGGGAAAAGGACAGAAGGGGAGAGAGAGAGAGAAAGACCTGGGCGGGAGGGGCAGAGCTCTGAAGGAGGCAGAGTGGAGGGAAGAGCTAAAAGGTGTGAAGACGCTGTAGGAGAGAGAGGAAGCAGGAAAGGACCATGGAGAGAGAGAAACCTGGGAAGGAAACCGCTCCCCACACTCCCAACAAGCAGCAACAACACTGAAAACGTACTCCGACTGGGAAGGACGGTCATAAACATCTCAAATACATGACAAACCTGACTTAGGAAAGCGCCCCACCACCACATCCCCTGGGTTGAGGGAGAAGTCAAGGAACTAGAAAGTTCCAGGGGCCCTCAAAGGGCAACACTGAAGTGAGAGGACGAAACGCCTGAGGAGACACGGAGGTGCGGGGCCGAATCCCTAGAAACATTCTACTCACTGCCATGGTGAGCAGAGGGATCCACTGGGCCGAACCCCACACTTGGAATCGAAGGAGGAGGCCCTCAACTCGGAGAATGTCCACAAGCCAGGCGCGAAAGCCCTGTTAAGGCCTCAGCACCTCGGCGCCACAGCCTCTGGCCCAACGGCCCAAGCTGCCAATCACACAACAGGGATTTCTGGGAACCGGAAGTGAGCTACCTCCTCTACCGCCCCCTATAGGCGGGTCTTAAAAGGAGCCTGCCGCCCAAGGAAAGGAACCCAGATGCAGATTTGCAGGAAGTCAGCTCCACGTTGCCAAGTACAGACATATCCATGACATCGTACACTTAAAAACACCAACACAGACCAGACTTTTGGTTCACAAAGGTATTGGAGAAACTTACCCATGATTGATAACCAAGGGTTAGTTGAAAAGCACAGAACTAACTACCTTTTAACATTAACTAAACAGGAAGACATTTCCTTATTACTTCTCTGGTGAGTGTTCGATTACAAACACTCTACTTACAAAGTGGGCACCAGGGAAAGATTTAGCAACGGGAAAGGGCTGGAAAGGCAAGATGCTGGAACAGAAAAACTGATCATTTGGGAGAGGCAGAAGAAAAAAATCAGGTTTTTTTATATATAAGTGTGTCACAGAGAGAAAGGGGGTGGGAGCTTGATAAAGGCTAGAGATAAGCCCAAAGCAAGAAGAGGGAATAGGCTTGGAGTAATGGTTGCATGTGGGAATGTGGAAGTGTGTGGGGAAGGTTTGAGAAAGGGTAAACTTGAAAGAAACAGAGTCTGGTTGTGATGACATACAAAAGGAAGAAGAGGTTTTGGAAGAGCAGTAAATTCCAGAAGACAGGAAAAGGGTGGACAACAGGGATAGGACTGTCAAAGGGAGAAATGGAAATGCTTTGAAATTACACATCTGGCCTTGATGACTGACCAAGATTCCCTCCTAATAATCGTGAAGCAAAAATAGGGCCATCTCTGAGTTCCAGACAACCCTGGTAACATACAGACCCTATCCCAAGAAACAGCTAACTGGCAGACCTCTGCCTGGTCTACTGTTGTGTGGACCCCGGATTCTGCCCAAGACATCCTGGAGGCTCCACGGATCCCACAGCCAGCCTAGGTAGGAAGATCCACACACTGCCTTGAGCCCATAGCTGGGTGCTGTGAGTGCTCAGATTACAGCAGATACCCAACCCCCCTTGTTTCCGGATTCCACCTGAGACATACTGGAAGGTCCACTCAACCCAGAGCCACAGAGGAACAACTGAACTCAGAGCGTCAGACAACATATCCTGAGATATTCTAGAGGAGACACTGCACCCAGAACAGCAGACACCTAGCTGGACTGCTACCTTGGAGGCACCATATCCTGAGGCATCCTAGAGGTAAAACTGTACTCAGTGCAGCTGGAAAAGATCATAGAGCCATCTGGACCCTGAGGAGATCAGACACAAGCTAGATAACTGGAAAGGCAGGCTTCAATCAGAGACAGAAGTACAGGTAGCACTAGATTTAACCAGATGGCAAAAGGCAGGCGCAAGAACATAAGCAACAGAAACCAAAGTTACATGGCATCATCAGAACCCAGTTCCCCCATCATACCAAGCCCTGAACACCCCACCACACCAGAAAAGCAGGATTCAGAATTAAAATCACTTCTCATGACGATGATAGAGGACTTTAAGATAGACATAAATATTATTCAAAGAACGTAAGGAGAACACTGGTAGACAGATAGAAACCCTTAAAGAGGAAACACAAACATCCCTTAAGGAATTGCAAGAAAACACAACCAAACGGGAGAAGGAATTAAACAAAACCATGCAGGATCTAAAAAATGGAAGTAGAAACAATAAAGAAATCACAAAGGGAGACTACCCTGGAGATAGAAAACCTAAAAAAAAAAAGATCAGCAGTCATAGACACAAGTATAACCAACAGAATACAAGAGATGGAAGAGAGAATCTCATGTGCAGAAGATACCATGGAAAACATTGACACAACTGTCAAAGAAAATGCAAAATACAGAAAGCTACTAACCCAAAATATACAAGAAATCCAAGACACAATGAGAAGGCCAAACCTAAGGATAATAGGAATAGATGAGGGGGAAGACTCCCAACTTAAAGGACCAGTAAATATCCTCAACAAAATTATAGAGGAATCTTCCCTAACCTAAAGGAAGAGATGTCCATAAATATACAAGAAGCCTACAGAACTCCAAATAGTTTAGACTAGAAAAGAAATACTTCCCGCCACATAATAGTCAAAACATCAAATGTACAAAACAAAGAAAAATACTAAAAGCAATAAGGGAAAAAGGCAAAGTAACATATAAAGGCAGACCTATAAGAATTACACCAGACTTCTCACCAGAGACCATAAAAGCCAGAAGATCCTGGACCGATATCATAAAGACCCTAAGAGAACACAAATGCCAGCCCAGACTACTATACCCAGCAAAACTCTCAATCATTATTGATGGAGAAACCAAAATATTCCATGACAAATCCAAATTGACACAGTATCTCAACACAAATCCAGCACTTCAAAGGATAATGGATGGAAAACTCCAACACAAGGAGGGAAACTACAACCTAGAAAAAGCAAGAAAGTAGTCTTCCAAAAACCATAAAAGAAGGTAGCTACACAAACATATCTCCACTGCCAATAACAAAAATAACAGGAATCAACACTCATTTTTCCTTAATATCTCTTAATATCAATGGACTCAATTCTCCAGTAAAAAAACATAGACTATCAGACTGGATATGTAAGCAGGACCCAACATTTTGCTGCATTCAGGAAATGCACCTTTGTGAAAAAGACAGACACTACCTCAGAGTAATTTTGGAAAACAATCTTCCAAGCAAATGGTCCCAAGAAACAAGCGGGAGTAGCAATTCTAATATCAAATAAAATCATTTTTCAACCAGAACTAATCAAAAAAGATAAAGAAGGACACTTCATATTCATCAAAGGAAAAATGTACCAAGAGGAACTCACAATTCTAAACATCTATGCCCCAAATGCAAGGGCACCCACATACATAAAAGAAACTTTACTAAACCTTAAAGCATACATTACACCCTATACAATAATAGTGGGAGATTTCAACACCCCACTATCAGCTATGGACAGATCACGGAAACAGAAACTAAACCGAGACACAATGAAACTAACAGAAGTTATGAACCAATTGGACTTAACTGACATCTATAGAATATTTCATCCTAAAACAAAAGAATATACCTTCTTCTCAGTACCTCATGGTACCTTCTCCAAAATAGACCATATAATTGGTCACAAAACAGGCCTCAACAAATACAAAAAGATTGAAATAATCCCTAGTACCGTATCAGAACACCATGGTCTAAGACTCGTCTTTGACATGGACAAAAACAACAGAAAGCCCACATACACTTGGAAACTGAACAATGCTCTACTCAATGATAACTTGGTCAAGGAAGAAATAAAGAAAGAAATTAAAGACTTTTTAGATTTAAATGAAAATGAGGACACATCATATCAAAATTTGTGGGAGTCGTTGAAAGCAGTACTAAGAGGAAAAATCATAGCTCTAAGTGCCCACAAAAAGAAAATGGAATGAACGTACATTAATAAAATGACAGCACACCTGAAAGCCTTAGAACAAAAAGAAGCTAATATACCCAAGAGGAGTAGACAGCAGGAAATAACAAACTCAGGGCTGAATTCAAGCAAGCTGAAACTAAAAGAACTATACAAAATATCAACAAAACCAGGGGCTGGTTCTTTGAGAAAATGAACAAGATAGACAAACCCTTAGGCAGACTAACCAAAGGGCGCAGAGACAGTATTCAAATTAATAAAATCAGAACTGAAAAGGGAGACATAACAACAGAAACAGAGGAAATTTAAAAAAAAAATCATCAGATCCTACCACAAAGGCCTATACTCAAGAAAATTGGAAAATCTGGATGAAATGGACAATTTTCTAGATAGATACCAGGTACCAAAGTTAAATGAGGAGCAGATAAACCATCTAAACAGTCGCATAACTCCTAAAGAAATAGACACAGTCATTAAAAATCTTCCCACCAAAAAATGTCCGGTGCCAGATGGTTTCAGTGCAGAATTCGTTCAGACCTTCAAGGAAGACCTAATACCAATCCTCTTCAAGCTATTCCATCGAATAGAAACAGAAGGAACACTACCAATTCATTCTATGAAGCTACCATTATACTCATACCTAAACCACAGAAAGACCCAACAAAGAAAGAGAACTACAGACCAATCTCTCTTATGAATATTGATGCAAAAATACTCAATAAAATTCTCGCAAACCGAATCCAACAACACATCAAAACAATTATCCATCAAGATCAAGTAGGCTTTATCCCAGGAATGCAGGGATGGTTCAATATTTGGAAATCCATCAATGTAATCCACTACATAAATAAACTCAAAGAAAAAAACCACATGGTCATCTCACTAGATGCTGGGAAAGCATTTGATGAAATTCAACATCCCTTCATGTTAAAAGTCTTGGAAAGATCAGGAATTCAAGGCCCATACCTAAACATAGTAAAAGCAATATACAGCAAGCCAGTAGCCAACATCAAACTAAATGGAGAGAAACTTGAAGCATTCCCACTAAGATCAGGGACTAGACAAGGCTGCCCACTCTCACCTTACCTATTCAATATAGTACTGGAAGTCCTAGCTAGAGTAATTAGACAACAAAAGGAAGTCAAAGGGATACAGATAGGAATGGAAGAAGTCAAAATTTCACTATTTGCAGATGATATGATAGTATACTTAAGTGACCCTAAAACTTCCACCAGAGAACTCCTAAACCTGATAAACAAATTTAGCAATGTGGCTGGAAATAAAATCAACTCAAACAAATCAGTAGCCTTCCTCTATTCAAAGGATAAACAGGCTGAGAAAGAAATTAGGGAAATGACACCCTTCACAATAGCCACAAATAAAATAAAATATCTTGGAGTGAATCTAACCAAACAAGTGAAAGATCTGTATGACAAGAACATCAAGTCTCTGAAGAAAGAAATAGAAGAAGATCTCAGAAGATGGAAAGATCTCCCATGCTCCTGGATTGGCAGGATTAACTTAGTAAAAATGGCCATCCGGCCAAAAGCAATCTACAGATTCAATGCAATCCCCATCAAAATTCCAAATCAATTCTTCATACAGATAGAAAGAGAAATTTACAAATGCATTTGGAATAACAAAAAACCTAGGATAGCAAGAACTATTCTCAGCAGTAAAAGAACTTCTGGGGGCATCACAATCCATGACCTGAAACTGTACTACACAGCAGTAGTGATTAAAAACTGCATGGTATTGGTACAGAGACAGACAGGAAGATCAATGGAATAGAATTGAAGACACAGAAATGAACCCACACACCTATGGTCACTTGATCTTGGACAAGAAAGCTAAAACCATCCAGTGGAAAAAGGACAGCATTTTCAACAAGTGGTGCTGGCTCAACTGGAGGTCAACATGTAGAAGAATGCAAATTGATCCATTCTTATCCCCTTGTACAAAGCTCAACTCCAAGTGGATAAAGGACCTTCACATAAAGCCAGATACACTGAAACTAATAGAAGAGGAGTTGGGGAAGACCCTCGAATACCTAGGCACAGGGGAAAAGTTCCTGAACAGAACACCAATGGCTTATGCTCTAAGATCAAGAATCGACAAATGGGACCTGATCAAATTGCAAAGCTTCTGTAAGGCAAAGGACACTGTCAACAAGACAAAAAGGCAACCAACAGATTAGGAAAAGATCATTACCAATCCTACATCTGATAGAGGGCTAATATCGAATATATACAAAGAACTCAAGAAATTAGACGCCAAACAACAAAATAACCCCATTAAAAATGGGGTACAGAGCTAAACAAAGAATTCTCAACTGAGGAAACACAAACGGTCGAGAAGCACCTTAAGAAATGCTCAACAGCCTTAGTCATCAGGGAAATGCAAATCAAAACAACACTGAGATACCACCTGACACCAGTCAGAATGGCTAAGATCAAAAATTCAGGTGATAGTAGATGCTGGCGAGGATGTGAAGAAAGAGGAACACTCCTTCATTGTTGGTGGGGTTGCAAGCTGGTACAACCACTCTGGAAGTCAGTCTGGCGGTTCCTCAGAAAATTGGACATAGCACTACCTGAGGACCCAGCTATACCACGCCTGGGCATATACCCAGAAAATGCTCCAACATATAACAAAGACATATGCTCCACTGTGTTCACAGCAGCCTTATTTATAATAGCCAAAAGCTGGAAAGAACCCAGATGCCCTTCAACAGAGGAATGAATACAAAAAATGTGGTACATTTACACAATGGAATATTACTCAGCTATTAAAAAGAATGAATTCGAGAAATTCTTAGGTAAATGGATGGAACTAGAAAATATCATCCTGAGTGAGGTAACCCAATCACAAAAGAACACACATGGCATTTACTCACTGATAAGCCGAGAGTAGCCCAAAAGTTTGAAACAACAAAGATTCAACTACCAGACCACATGAAGCTCATGAAGAAGGAAGAACAACTGTGGATTCCTAGGTCTTTCTTAGAAGGAGTAACTAAACACCCAAGGGAGCAAATATGGAGACAAAGTGTGGGACAGAAACTGAAGGACAGGTTGTATGGAAACCATTCCACCTGGGTATTCATCCCATGTGCAGTCACCAAAAATAGATGCTGATATGGATGACAGAAAGTACATGCTGACAGCAGCCTGATATGGCTGTCTCCTTAGAGGTCCCCCAGAATCTCATATACACAGAGGCAGATACTCACAGCTAACCATTAATCTGATCAAGGGTTCCTAATGGAGAAGTTGTAGAAAAGACTGAAGAAGCCAAAAGGGTTGGTGGCCCCATGAGGAGAGCAACAATACCAACCAACCAGAGCTCCCCAGGGGCTAAACCACCAGCCTAGAAGCACATAGGGAGGGACCAATGACTCCATCTGTATATGTAGGGGAGGATGACCTTGTTGGGCATTGGTGGGATAGGAGATCTTTGGTCCCATTAAGCTCAACACTGCGTCGGGGGGAATCTGAGGGTGGGGAGGTGTGAGTGGGGAGTATGTGGGGGCACACCCTCATAGAAGCAGGAGAAGGGTGGATGGGATAAGGGGTTCCTGGCTGGTGGGGGGAATGGGGTAAGGGGATAAAATTTTAAATATAAATATTATATCCAAAAATAGGGGGAAAAAGACAAGCTGTTAGAACCAAGATCTTTAATAAAATCTCACCCCTCTAAAAAAATTATCTTGATACTAAAATTTGTCTTGAGAATAGTATATTGCAGAATACACAGCCTTGGTGTATCTACTCATCAAGCAAGCTGAACAGACCTGCTCTAACCTCGGAGGTCCGGGAATTCCAACTAAATGCAGTCAAGACACAGTGTCAGAGGCTTATCAATTTACTCTTGCCCCAACCCCTCTTCTAACATCTCAACGCCCATAATCAGCTTGAAAAAGATAATGAAGAGTCAGCACCCCTATTCCCTGGGCTTGGGGATTAAGGTGGTTAATATTGGGCTGTCTTTCTAGGAAAAAGTAGTGGTTTTGTGGGAATAGGGAGGATTAGCTAGGATTTATTGCATAGCCATAACCTATTGGCAGAAATCTGTATAATTATTATCAAGATGAAGTTATAATTTCTTTAAGTGGTACAAAATTTACTTTGATTTCAAATTTAAGATTTTCTATGGTACAAGCTTCTTATTCACATAAAAGTCAGATAAGTATTGATACTCTCATAGGCATTGTGCCTGTATAACACATTTAGGAATACAAGGCCTAGGACCCAGTCCTTCTTTAACTTTTTCAACTAATTTGAGATGGTTAGCCTGTAAGCTAAGGCACTATAGCAAATTCATGGCTTGGAGTTTATTGTTAGGGTGTTTTCTATATTTTATTTAGAAATAGCTGAGAGGAGTTAACAGACAAGAGTCCAGATCACCTTACATGGATAGATGTTTTTCAAAACATCAGAAGTCCCCAGAATTGACGTGACAAACATTTCTGTATTAATGTTCATTTTGATTAGAGACCTGTTTGCTCCTGACAGCTTCCTGTATTGGATTCTAAGAAGAAATTGAGCATCTTTGGAGTTGCTCCAGTTGTGGTGAGACAGCCACTAGGCAAGAATTGCCTCTTTCCATCTACAGACAAATTACTGTCCAGAAAAGGACACACTTGCAGAATAGTCGACTGCTTATATCTGCCTAGACAGAGTAATCAGCCCTTCATAATTCTGTAGCACTAAGGTCTGTCAGATGATCCTGAGCCAGAAGGTTGAAGATCAGATGCTCCAAGAGTTTGTAGTATAGGGACTGTCCAGGTGTTCAGCAGTCTCTATAAATTGGCTAAGTTTTAGAAGCTATACTTTGGGCTTCCCATAATTTCAGTTAACTCAGTCATTCTGGATTTCTGACTGGGATGAAAACTTATAATCTCATAGCCAATCCTGGCTATTTACTTTGAGAGAAAAGATTTGAGTGGATGGTTTTCAGCTGATATTCATTCTAAAGCTAAGGAAAAAAGCCAGGTTCAGAACTAAGTGTTTTAGTTAGGAGAGATGACAGAGGGTCTGGTTAGTCAACAAAATGATGGACTGGGTATTAGGACTATCTTGTACCTCACTGGTACAAATTGGCATAATTATGCTCTAATTGTATTTTGAGAGAAAAGTTTTATTTTAACAGGAAGGGTGATATGTAGGAGGAGCTAAGGTGGGAGGGGTACTGAGAGGAAGAGAAGGAGCAAGGAGAGGAGGGGAAGAAGGAGAGGAGAAGCTAGGTGATGAGAGAAAAAGAGAGAGAGGGATATAAAAGCAGTTTTTCACGTGTCTCCACCAATCAAAGATAGTTGATATATCTCGGCTGGGTATGTGGTTACACTTCTGATCGAGCATTACCAAACTTATAAAGCCTTTGATTAACATTTTTAAAAAGTGTATAAATGCAGAAAGAAAAAGGGGGCATGTGATAGGGGTTTTCTGGTGTGGGTGGGGAAAAGGGATGGCATCTGAAATGTAAATAAAATATCCAATAAAAATTTTAAAAAGAATTTTAAAAAAGGATGCCTCCAGTCTGCATGACACATCCATGTCAACCCTTATTTACCACAGAAAGACCAGAACACACCTTGAATCTAGGAGTGAGCTAAAAAGTAGGCTCCAGATAGGTACATGGAGAGAAATATAGAGAAAAGGTGTTTTAAGAATACAGCATGGCAATGACATTATCGACTCACAGCAGCGGGGTGACTTAAGCAAGTACCCCAAACTGGACTGTACCCCTGACTATACCAGCAAAGACTGGGCAGTTTCTTCAGGAGGCACTACCATTCCCTAAAAGCTGTAGCAATTTGGTGGCTCCTTGGGAGGTTTTTCTCTTCTTATGTGGTGTGGTTACTGAGAAGCTGTGCATGGGCCAGCAGATAATCCCTTACCAGTACACATGCAGTCAACCACAAATAAGCTCAGTGGGACACTTAGAAAAGAAGAAAAGATGCATTACTGCCTAAGGGTAACTTTATAGGAAGAGTTTCATTGGAAGGATGGGAACAAGAAAGTCGGTGAAGTTGTGAAGATGGTGAAAACTAGGCTGAAATTGTATGCAATTGTCATGGAATCAGAGAATAATGCTACTAACACCTACTTGCAAAGTGCTCAGAGCTCAGCAAAACTGAATAGAGATGACAAAACTACTCTTCAACAATAACTTTCTCACGTTCCTCTTTAGAAAAATCAGTACTGGCTTTACAAGGCATGTTCAGCATGTGCTATACAGAAGGGAGGGCAGCAGTCACTCCTGAATGCTGCTCTGAGGAATGGTTACCTGTGCCTTTTACCCTACAAAGCCTATACCCAGAAAGCAGGTAAGAGTCAAAATAACAAACCTGTGCAATCATCAAAAGCCTCACACAAGGAATTTTATAATCCAAGAAGACATGCATTCTATGGATGGTATGATTCAAATACTGTCATTGTAAACAAATTACAGACAGGAGACCAAATAGGGACAATTCTATACAGGATAACACTCCCTAAATGTGAATGCATGCAATTATCTGAAAGAACAATCTCTCTTCCCTTAAAAGACACCACAACCAAAAGGATAAAAGGGCATGATCTGGGGTTGCTGACACTGGAATGGACTCCAGGTTCTTCCGAGTTTCAGGAGAGCACATCACATCTTCCAAAACCATCTAGGGATAGAACAATTATACAGCCTGCCTAGAAGACTGACAAGGAGCTCCAAAGTTAAAAATGAGAACATGGAGAAGAATCATGATTTTGCTGAGGTAAAGTCCTGGGAATATCCTGGATTAACAAACAAGGTGTTAAGGGATAGCTAGGCCTGTCTGGAGCATTCCCCGAATCCCCAATCTATGGAGAAATATTTCCTTTGCTAAAACAAGGTCCATGCTACCAAAGTAAGACACATTTTAAGTGACTTAAGGACCATACCATTAAAAATAAAACTAGAATGATAAACAGAAAGAGATCATTTTCCTTGTCCTCTGACTCATCAGCAAAGTAACCCAAGAACTGTCCTTGTCCTCAGTCCCTTTTTTCCCTGTTTTATTTTTATTTGTTTGCTCTTGCTCGATTGTTTGGTTGGGGTATCTTCCTGGAACAAAAATAAATCATAGTCATACTTTGGGTCTGAACAAGTGTGTGTCTAATTCTCACGACACAGACTCGTCAATATGAAACCCAGTTGTCTCTATTAAGCAACACTGTGTCTGTCTGGCAAGGCTTCTTTTATGATCCAACATATTAGGGCCATAATTACCATTCTTCCTGTACTCAGAGGACTCTGTTCAGGAATGAGTTGTCCAAGACCACCATGTCCTTCCCTACTGGCAGGTTCCTGAGAGAGATGACAAGGGGAAAAGAAGTTAGAGAAGACAGGAATGTATGGGATCACAGTTGCTTACACAAGCTCACAGCTGATGCTACAAAAATTTATTATGAAATTCAGCAGCCTATATGCATTTTTTTTTCTTGAAAGGAAAAATGGGACAGTTTCAGGCAAAGCTGTCACACAAAGAAATGAAGTCAGATGGAAGTCTACCGAGCAAGGATCCATAATGATACCTGGTTTTAGATTAGCAACTAAGCTTGTTTCCATACATCTGTGCCTCAAAGAACACCCATACAGGTCAAGCCCAAATATAGGCTGCAAGGACAGGAAAATAAAACAGAAATGTTCATCAAGGCATGTTGGTCCTGTAATACCCCCACTCATGAGCCAAGCAAGAAGACTCTAGGGAGAAAACTGAAAGAGAAAAAGGCCGGGGGGTGTCTATCTCTCCAGTACTATGAAAACAGAACATGCATCTCTAGATATAACTATGTATGCATCTACAAATGTAGATATATACATCTATATGGATGGATGGATGGATGGATGGATGGAGTGAATGCAACTTGAGGCATGGAGAAACAACTGAAGCTCTCTTTCCTCCATTCAGTATAAATTGAGAGGAAACTTTAAAACTGGGGTTTTCAAAAAACCAAGTATTCCATTATAGTGCCAGAAATATAGATGGCTGATGAAGGAGGACTGCTAAGCTCAAGAATTTAAGTCCTACCTAAAAAACCTACTGGGACCTGCCATCACGGACAAATGAAGGGATCTATTTGTAAGGACCATGAATAGCTATGAAGGCCCCCACCCTCTAGATGCACTTCTAAATTCAGCTAGCTCAAATATTCCCTTCATCTATTAGCAAATTTTCCACAATTACCCTAAACATATGAGTATGCATGGTCTTCCCGATATCTTACCAGGCCACAATTTTTTCTAGGAGATATGATAGGAGCTTTCAGTATAATAAAAAGGATCTCCACTTTTATTGACATGAGTAACTTTCCAATTAAAACTTACACAGCTAACTGATCATAAGATGTGGATCCTGTGGTTGCCAAGTACAGAGACATCCATGACATTGTATACTTAAAAAACACCAACACAGACCAGACTTTTGGTTCACAGAGGTACCAGAGGAACTTACTTATGATTGATAACCAATGGTTAGCTGAAAAGCACACAACTAACTACCTTTTAACATAGACTAAACAGGAGGACATTTCCTTATCACTTCTCTGGTGAGTGTTCTATTACACTCTACTTGCAAAGTAGGCACAAGAGAAAGATTTAACAAGGGCAAAGAGCTGGGAAGGGGAAGATGCTACAACAGAAAAACAGATAATTGTGGAGAAGAAGAGTAAAAAAAAAAAAAAACGGTCCTGTATTTGCAAATGGGTCATAGAGAGGAAGTGGGTGGGAACGTGATAAAACTATGGTAAGGCATGAGATCGGCCTAGTACAAGAAGGGGGAATAGGCCGGGCAGTGGTGCTGCAGGAATGCCTTTAATCCCAGCACTTGAGAGGCAGAGGCAGGTGGGCAGGTGGATTTCTGAGTTCAAGTCGAGCCCTGTCTACAAAGTGAGGTCCAGGACAGCCAGGGCTACACAGAGAAACCCTGTGTTGAAAAAAAAAAAATGAAAAACAAAAAAAAAAAAAAGAAAAAGAAAAACAAAAATAAAAGGAGAAGGGGGGATAGGCCTGGAGCATTGTGGAAATGTGGAAACGTGTGGGGAAAGGTTGAGAAAGGGTAAAAAGTGAAGGTAAAAGGGTCCGGTGGAGGAGACACACAAAAGAAGAAAAAGTGTTTGAAAGAGGAGTAAGTTCCAGAAGAAATAAAAAGGATGCACAACAGGGAACGGGGAAAAGATAGCCAATGGAAGATATGGAAAAGCTTTGAATTTGCACATCTGGCCCTGATGACTAAGCTAGATTCAATCCCAATATTCCTGGAGCAGAAATAGGGCCATCTCTGAGTTCCAGGCAACCCTGGTAATAAACAGACCCTTTCTCAAGAAACAAGTAACTTTGATGTGAATGGTGGCAATGTCAACATCTACCATCACAGTTGCAACCTCCACCACCACCACAACCACCAGTACCAACAACACCAGCACTACCATTAACATCACCGCCAGAAACACCAAAACAACAACAAGAAATGAGATAATAGGAGAAAACTAATTGAGGTTGGAAGGACAAAGTGGGTTAGGAAGCTGGAAAGTGGAGATAAAGAAAAACTGTCTTGTACATGGGACAGTGATTTAGAGTGTTTTAAATGGGAAAATAAAAATACAACAATGGGAGGAAAGCATAAAGGCAGAAGGAACAAAGGACAGGCACTCAAAGTAGGGAAGAGAGAAAGGAAATGGGGACAAAGACATAGCCATTAAGTAGAGAAATAGGCTGAGGATGTGGAGAAAGAGGGAGAAAGATGGAGTTAGGAATGGAGCAGAAGAGGAGACAGCACAGGTCAAAAAACACAGGTATGGAACAAGACAATGGTCAAAAAAGGACAGGATGGGGACAAAGAATAGGAAGGCAGGAAAGATACTAGGAAAGAAAAAAAAAAAAAAACAGAAAGGCATGGACCGTACAAAATCAGAAGAAAATATAACCACTGTTCCCCAACATCAACCAGCACTTGGGAGGTAGCAGCCAGTGAAAAGAAAGTGGACATCCATGAGTTCTGGCCACACAGAACAAAGGATCTAACTAAGGAATGAACAGAGGAACAAAGAAACTAACATGATTAATATCAATGCATCAAACCAACCATCCATCCACCCATCCATCCATCCATCCATCCATCCATCCATCCATCCATCCATCCATCCATACCTCTACAAGCAAATACAGGCTGGGTACTCCATATCTGAAAAGCATAAATACAGTGCAAGGCTTACAATGTTGTGGCAGACTTATACCACCTGGACTGAGGAACTGGATGCAAGAAGATAGATAATTGTAGGCCACTCTAAGAAAAATTAAAAAAGCTAGCTTAAGCAAGAGCAAGTTGCTGCAGAAGATAGTAAGCTTGGGTAAAAAGACTAAGTTCAAATCCCAAACTCACATGGTGGAAGGAAATAGTCTACTCTCCTGTAAATTCTCATATAAAGATAGCAGGTTTGAAGAGTTTTGCATGCATGTGTATGTTGTATTTACAATACCACACACAATTACATAAAGAAGATACCTCATGCACCAGCCAAAGCACACTCGCACCTATACCCACAAAACCCTGGACACACAAAATGTTACTCTAAAAAAGTTTTGAAAGAATATGGGGTTTGAATGATAATTGTCCCCAAACCCTCATATATTTCAATATTTTGTCACCACTGAATGGCACCTTTTGAAACTAATAAGAGGTCTGGCCTGGTGGGAAGAAGTGTGTCTGCAGGGGTGAGGTAGGCTTTGAAATTGCAAAAAAGCAAATTTTGTGTCTATAGTCAGGACCTTACATTACAGAAACTTCCAGGAACTCAAATCAGCATCCTACCTATATCTCCAACCCTGCTGAATACTCCATGCTTACTGGCACTACTTGAGCCTCTGTCAAGAATAGCAATTGTTGCAGCAGGTGACATTATATGCACGTAATCCTGAGAGGGCAATAGCGTGATTAGGAGTTAAGTTTGGGTGGCTCTATACTACATGATACATCCATGTCACCCCTTAATCACCACAGAAAGACCAGATCACATCTTAAATGTGGGAGTGAGCTGGAGTGTACACACAGGACAGGTACAAGGAGAGAAATACAGGGAAACAATGTTTTACAAAAACAGCATGACAATAACATCTATCAACTCAGCAGCTCAGTGACTTAAGCAAGAACCTCAAATTAGACTGCACCCCTGAATATACAATCAAGGACTGGGAAGGTGTTCTTCAGGAGGCACTACCCCGTTCCTAACATCTGTGGCAATTTTGTGGCTCCCCAGGAAGGCTGTCCTCTTCTCCCCTGGTGTGGTTACTGAGAAGATGCCCATGGGTCAGCAGGAAACCCCCACCCCACAGCACTCATGCAAGGAACCTTAAATAAACTTGGTGGGACACTTAGAAATCAATGAAAAATGAATCACTGCCTAAGGGTAAACTCATATGAAGGGTTTCAGTGGTAAGAGGAGAAGGAGAAAGTGTGTGTAACTGTGAGAAGAACCAAAACCTAGGCTATACATATGTGGAACTGTCACAGAACTATAGAATAACACCACCAACACTTACATACAAACAGTTAATACCTTAGCAAATCTGAATGATATGACACTGCTACGAGATTAAAAAGACTACAGTTCAACAATAACTTTTACATGTTCCTTGGTGGGAAAATCAGTACTGGCTTTAGAAGGAATTTTCAGTCTGTGCTGTAATGGAGGGGGCAGCAGTCATTCCTGAATGCTGCTCTGAGGAATGGTTACCTGAGCTTTTCATGCTCAGAGGTCTATACTTGGACAGCAGAGCAGGTACGTGTCAAAATAAGAGACCCATAAAACTATCAAAATCCTCACAACAGGAATTTTCTAATTCAAAAACACATGCATTCTTAAGGGTTCAAATGCTGTCAATATGAACAAATTACAGGCACGAGAACAAGTAAGGATAATTCTGTACAGGCTAACACTCCCTGTATATGAATGAATGGAACTGTCTGAAACAGACAGCACTCTACCTTTCCTTAAAAGACACCACAAAGAAAACAGAAGAAAGGCATGAACTGAAGCTGGTGTCACTGGAATGGACTCCAGCCTCTTCAGAGATTGAGGAGAGCACATCACATCTTCTGAAACCTCCTAGGGACAGAACAATTATATTGTCTGCCTAGAAGACTGGCGAGTGGGACATCCAATGTTAAAAAGGGAAAAGGATGGAGAAGAATCAAACTTTCACTCAGGTACAGTCCTGGTGTACCCTGGATTATAGACAAGTTGTTAAGGGGTAGCTAGACCTATCTGGAATATTTCCTGATACCCTGATGTATGAAGAAATACCTCAGTTCCTTTTCTAAAACCAGGATTATGCTAAGTAGGTAAGAGAAATTTTCAGTGATCTGAGGACCAAACCATCAAAAATAAAACTAAAAAGGTAAACTGTGAAAAAACTGTTTTCCTTGTTCTCTGATTCATGAGCAAAGTAACTGAAGAACTGAAGCCCCTTCTCATCATCCTCACTCCCTTTTGGCCCATTTTTTTTGATTGTTGGTTTTAAGGGACATCCTAGAGCACAACTTAAACATAAGTCATACGTTGGGTCTAAGCAATCATGTATTTAACTCTCACAACACAGACCCATCAAGATGAAACCCAGTTGATCCTATTAGGCAACACTGTGTTTGTCTGGCATAATTTCTCTTAGGCTCCAGTGTATAATTACCCTTCCTTCTGTACTGGGAGGTCCCTGTCCAGCAACCAGTAGTCCAAAACCAGGAGGTTGTACTCCAGTGGCAGGTTCCTGAGAGACAGATGACAAAGGGAGAAGTAGTTAGAGAAGACAGGAAAGTTTGGGGTCTGGGGTGCTTACTGTTCATGTACAACATTTATTAGGAAGTGGGGATAAAGGAAAACTGTCTTGCACATGGAACAATTGAGTAGAGTGTTTTAAATGGGAACATAAACTTTCAGCAACAATGTTGGGGAGGATAAAGGCAGAAGGGATGAAAGGCAGGCACTCAAAGTGGGGAAGTGTGACAAAAAATGGGGACAAAAAAATAGCCATTAAAGGAGGTATAGGCTGAAGATATGGGGAAAGAGGGAGAAAGAAAAATGTAACAACTGGGCAGAAGAGGAGAAGGCACAGGTCAAAAGTCACAGGTGTGAGTCAAAAGAATGGACAGGAGGGGGATAAAAATTGGATAGGAAGAAAAGCCATTGTGGAGGAGAATAGGGCAAGGGATAAAAAACAGATCTTGAATGTACAAAATCAGGAGAAAAATTTAATCACTGTTGCCTGATAGCATCCAGCTCTTGGGAGGTAGCAGCCAGCAGAGCAAAGTCAGAAATCCATGAGTTCTGGCCACACAGAACAAAGGATCTAATTCAGCAATGAAAAGAGAAATGAAATAACTAACAAGATGAACATCAATCCTTCCATCCATCTATCCATCCACCAACTCATCTGTCCATCCAGCCAACCATGCATACATCCATCTACCCAATACTGTCCAGGCTGATACAGCAGGGTTCTTCATATCTGAAAAACATAAATACAGTTAGAGCCTTATAATGATGTGGCAAAGAACAACTGGATGCAAGAAGAGAGATAATTGTAGACCACTCTAAGAAGAATATATAAGGATGGCTCAGGCAAGAGCATGTTGCTGCAGCAGACATAAATCCTGGGCAACAAGGCTAAAGTTCAAACCCCAAACTCACATGGTGGAAGGAAATAGTCTACTCGCCTCTAAATTCTCATATAAAGATGACAAGTTTAAAGGGTTCTGCATGCATGTGTATGTTATATTTACAATACCACACACAAGCACATAGAGAAGACCTCATGCACCTGCCAAAGCACACTCTCACCTACACCCACAGACACCTACCTCCCTAGGACTCATGAAATGTTAGATTTTTTTAAACTTAGAAAAGAGGTAGGGATTTGAATAATAATGGACCCCAAAGGCTGAAAGATTTCAATAGGGAGTGGCACTTTTTGAAATGATTAATAGGTCTGGTCTGGTTGGAGGAAGTGTGTCTATGGAGGTCTGATGAGCTTTGAGGTTTCAGAAAGCCCATTCAGAGTCCAGAGTCTGGGCCTTATATATTACAGAAGCTTCTGGGAACTCAAAACAACATCCTATCTATATCTGCAACCCTGCAGAGTATCTAGGATTCCTCCTGCTTATTGGCACTTCTTGAGCCTCTGTGAGAGAAGCAGCTTTCAACAGTGGGCAGCAATAATGCACAGGCCCCTAACAGGTCAACAGGCTGAAAAGGAGTTAAGTTTGGATGAGCTCTACACAGCATGACACATCCATGTCACCTCTTATTCGTCATAGAAAGACTAGAACATGTCTTTAGTCTGAGAGTGAACTGGAATGTACACATAGAACAGGCACATCAAGAGAAATATGGGAAACAGTGTTTTAATAACACAGCATGGAAAAGACATCTGTCAACTCACAGCAGCTCAGTGACCTAAGCAAGAACCCCAAACTAGTCTACACCCTTCGATATACAAGGACTGTGCAGGTGTTCTTCAGGAGGTACTACTCCTTCCCCAAGGTCTGTGGCAAGTTGGTATCTCCTCCAGGAGGCTTTCCTCTTCTTCCCTGGTATGGTTACTCTGAAGCTGCCCATGGGACAGCAGGTAATCCTCCACCAGCACTTATTTAAGGAACTTTAAATAAGCTCGGTAGGACACATAGAAATCAGAGAAAATTGTATTACTCACTTTGGGTAATTTTATTCAATGTTATAGTGGTAGGAGGGGAACTAGAAAGTATATGAAGCTGTTAAAATGATTTTAAAAACCTAAGCTATACATGTATGGAATCTTCAAGGAATAAGAGGATAATATCACCAACACCTACTTTCAAAAAGCTCACAGCTTAGCAAAACTGAATAGTCTACTACCACTGAGAGAGGAGAAGACTTATGGCAATCAGGAACATCCATGGTCATCTAGATGTGACTTCATGACAATCAGACACCTTACAGCCAGCTATCCAGGGAACCAGTGAGGATACATGTCATCTCTAGTGGCCCAAGTGGGGCCAGCATCACTCTGTGTCTATCCCTTTGCACATGCACCATGGACTCTGTCACATGTCTCTTTGTATATGCAACATGGTCTCATTAAAAGCCTCTGTCTCCCTGCCCCCTCTCTTCTTTTTTCCCCTTTCCCAGAGCCTCCCTCCATTTCCTCTCCCAATAAACCTTCCAAGACCTGCGGTGTGGTATGATTTTGTTCGGACACGCTGCATAGTTCTATCTGAGGATCTGAGCCTCTGATCGTGGACTCCTATGTTCTAGGTCCTGTTGCCACAGGGGAGCACAGTTTCATAGTCCTGTTTCCACATGGGGTGGCCATTGCTGTGTGGGACAAGCCCACAGGCCAGGACTCCCATCCCTACAAGACCACTTACTATCCAGGCTCACCTTCTGGCCATCAGATTTCTAGACATCTCTATCCAAACACCAGCACACTGGTAAGCTTCTCACCATGATCAGCATCAACTATTTCAGGTGCCAAGAGAGGGCTGGCCACTGTCTAGTGTCCCTGAAGATGAATGTATCCACAGTCTGCACGAATGACCCTTCTCACAGACTCTTTGTCTTAGGACCTCTTCCCTTGGGCGAGATATCTCTCTCCTTCAGATAGATTCTTTCTCACACTGCTTGAAAATCCTAGGCTTAGGTGAAC
Source organism: Arvicanthis niloticus (assembly GCF_011762505.2). Classification (NCBI taxonomy): domain Eukaryota; kingdom Metazoa; phylum Chordata; class Mammalia; order Rodentia; family Muridae; genus Arvicanthis; species Arvicanthis niloticus. Next base: position 27,746,454 of record NC_047679.1, read on the forward strand.
CATTCTTCCTTGGGCAACGGCCTACAGCTCAGTCCCTAGTTGCCACATGACAACCTGGTAATCTAGCCTGACTGCTTGTTCTCAGTTATTAAATTTATCCTCAGAATGCTACAAGTGGTAAAAGGAATAACTCCTACTCTCACTCAATAGGTATCTCATCTTTATCTGTACCTCCAGGCTCCCCACCAGGATGCCTCATGGAAAACCTCTAAAACTAGAGCCTGATTCAAATTCTTCCAGATTTATCCACTTTTGCAATCAGGTCTGGCCCCAATACACACTAGATAATGTCTCTAAATTGTCATTTAATGACACTTTTGATCCTACTATTTTTTGAAAAGGCTTCAAACTGTTTTAATAAGGTGATGCTGCATTACTCAGAAAAATTTTCAAACTGAAGGTATCAGGAATAAATCATCGTACACCAATAAAAATGCACAGCATAACTACCCAAGATAGGCAAGACTAAGAGCTATGGTCAGACCTTCAACACAAAGCAACCCTGTTACCAAGATTGTACTAGGCCTATCAAGAAAAGCTGTGAACGGCAACATCAGCAACACAAAAGTGTAGTCCTTACCCAAGGAAAAGATGGAGGCAAATTAACACAAGAGATTTTTAAGATATATTAAAATGAAAATCGCTAAGAGAAAATGTCTTCCTTAGGGCATGAAGGGGTCATATATGAGATATAACAGAACCATATGTAAGCTGTAACCTCTGTGGACATTTGTCTGAATTCTCACCTGGGAGTGAACGCAGGAATGGGACTAGGTTATTGGAGCATGTTTAGGTTTTGTGGTATATGTGGCAGTGTCTCTGGGGTTGAGGGAAATAAAGATGAGAAAGTAATTAAAACACAGTGGGGGGGGATTGTCAAGATTAATAAAGCTCTGAGTCCAAAGAACTGTGGGCAGAGGCATCAGGGTTAGAGAGAACTGGGAGGCAGATACTTTGCTGTGTTCAAATCTAAGTCAAGGGTGCAAAAATGCAGAGCAATAAAACCTTTAACCTGGAGAAGCAGAATCACACTCCAAGGAAGCATCATCATCATCATCAACAACAACATCATCAGCAGCAGCAGCAGCAGCAGAAGCAGAAGCAGAAGCAGCAGCAGCAGCAGCAGCCACCACCCCCACCAAAACCTGCAAATGGACAGCAGGCTAGCAGCCAGAATGAAGGCTTGACTACTGACCTGAAGAATTTTAGGAAACCAGGAGAGAAGACCTTTACCCAGTGTAGCTGTCTCTTTGTGGGCAGTCTTCCCCCTGGCATCACTGAGGAGGAAATGGGGAAACTTTTTGAGAAATATGGAAAAGCAGGGGAAGATTTCATTCCTAAGGATAAAGGCTTTGGCTTTATTTGCTTGGAAACACGCACCCTAGTGGAAATTGCCAAAGTGGAGCTGGACAATGTGCCACTCTGTGGAAAGCAGCTGTGAGTGCACGTTGCCTGTCACAGTGCATCCCTTACAGTCTGCAACCTTCCTCAGTACGTGTCTAACAAACTGTTGGAAGAAGTCTTTTCTGTGTTTGGCCAGGTAGAGAGGGCTGTAGTCATTGTGAATGACTGAGGAAGGCATTGTTGAGTTCTCAGGGAAAACAGCTGCTCAGAAAGATCTGGACAGATGCAGTGAAGGCTCCTTCTTGCTAACCACATTTCCTCAGGCTGTGACTATGGAGCCTATGAACCAGTTAAATGATGAAGAGGGACTTCCAGAGAAGCTGGTTATAAAGAACCAACAATTTCACAAGGAGAGAGAAGAGCCACCCAGATTTGCACAACCTGTGTCCTTTGAGTATGAGTATGCCATGTGCTGGAAGGCACTCATTGGGATGAAGAAGCAACAGCAGGATCAAGTGGACTGGAACATCAAGGAGGCTCATGAGAAGCTGAAGATGGAGATAAAGGCAGTGCCCCATGAGCACCATGTTATGCTAATGAGGCAGGATTTAATGAGATGTCGAGAAGAGCTTCAGAGGATGGAGGAGCTGCATAACCAAGAGGTTCAGAAATGAAAGCAGTTACAACTCAGGCAGGAAGAGGAACACAGGCACCATGAGGAAGAGATGCGGCAACAAGAAGAAATAATGCAACTACAATAGGAAGGATTCAAGGGAACTTTCCCTGATGTGGTACATCTCCCATGTGCCTATGATGTGAGAGAACAAGAAATATGGATGGGCCAAATGGCTATGGGAGGTGCTACAGGCATAAACAATAGAGGTGCCATATCCCCTACTCCTGTGCCACCTGGTACTCCAGCTCCTCCAGGACCTGCCACTATGATGCCAGATGGAACCTTTGGATTGACCCCAAGCCAAGCTGCTACAATGGAAGGAGTTGGAGCAATTGGTAGAACTCCTCCTGCATTCAACCATCCAGTTCCTGGAGCTTAATTTGCTCCAAATAAATGCTGCAAATATTAGATAAAATTGCATTGTCTAGTTTCCTGCAGCCCTTAAAAGAAGGGCCCTTTTTGGACTAACCAGAATTCTACCCTGGAAAAGTGTTAGGGGTTCTTCCCAATAGATAGGTCTTCCCTGCTTGTACTACTCTAGAGAGTATGCTTGAAGGCAGAGGGCAAGGGGGGGTGGTATTTAAGAAGTCAAATCTGTGGTATAGTGCATTATCAAGTCTGTCTGGTGTGTTCCTGAAAATATATTGATCTTTGAGGGCCTAGAGAACCATAGGAAAATGATCCTACTATTTTAAAGGATCTTTATAATTTTTGCCAGCAATCCTGAAAATGGAAAGAGGTTCTCAATGCCCATGTTTTTACTCATCTTTGCTGCAAACCTTCCCTTTGCTTCTCCTGTTACAAATCACTCCTTCTAGCTATGAAATCTCATCCAGACAAAACTTCTACTATCATTGATGCAGCTAACAAACCTCCTCCTTACCATCCCTAAACTGCCTCTACAACCTCTCATGCTTTCCTGACCTCCCCAGCTTCCTCATTTTACCAGACTTCTCCAGAGCCTCCTCAACCCTGCTTCTCCAGACTCTTCCCTTCCCTTCCCAACTATAGGGCACTTTAGAAGTCCTACACTGGAAACCTCCCTTCAGCCCTCTAACTATTCACTATCTACACTCAACCCCCACAACTTCTTCCTCCACTCACCCTAACCCAGTTTTGCTTCTTCCTTTGAGGGAAGTCACTTGGATAGATGGTCTAATTAGTGTACATGTTCCCTTACTTGATTCTTTGAAGTTTTGCTGACCTACTTCTCCTTCTCATTTCCCTTCTGTTGGGGTAGGAGAACAGCCTTACCAACCTCATCAGATACCCTCACTTAGACTTTAGGGGTGTTCCTCTCACCCATTCCTTTTAGGTAGTGCCAATGTATCCTGTACCATTATTGGGAAGGGATCTTCTAGCTAAAGCCAGAACGTCTGTTTCTTTTGCTCTCCCCATTTGCCTAAACCCAAACTCTTCCTTCTTCTAACCACCCAAACCTGCTAACTCTACCATGTCATTTCCCTAAGTCTGGGAGGTTCAGAACCTTCCTGTTGCTAAATACCATTCTCCTGTTGTCATCCAATTACAAGACCCTACCAAGTACATCACCCAAGCTGAATACCCTCTCTCTCTCTTTCTCTCTTTCTCTCTTTCTCTCTCTCCCTCTCTCCAGACCCTCAGGGGACTTAAACCTATTATCTCTAACCTCCTAAGAAAAAGCTCCTCAGTCCTATGTCTTCCCCTTTCAACACTCCTATATTAGCAGTTAAAAAAACACAAAACACAATGGTACCTATCACCTGGTTCAAAATCTCAGGCTCCTTAATTCTGCAGTGGTTCCTCTCCACCCTGTTGTGGCTAACCCTTACATACTTCTTTCCACTATCCCCTTGGGAACATCTCATTTTTCAATCCTAGATCTCAAGGATGCATTCTTTTTTATCCCCTTAGATGTGCAGTCACAAAACATCTTTGCCATTACCTGGACTGATCCTGATACCCACTTTTCTACCCAACTCACCTGGACTGTTCTACCTCAGAGATTCAGAGACAGCCCACATCTGCTTGGCCAGGCTCTGACTTCTGACCTATTCTCTCTGTCTCTCCCTAAATCTAAGATTATTCATTATCTTGATGATATTCTCTTCTGTCTCTCTCTAGAAATCAGCCAAATTAACACCCATGGCCTTCTAGTTTCCTGCCCAGTCAATGCTACAGAATCTCACCTTCTAAAGTCTACTTGTCCACTCCTCAGGTCACCTATTTGGGACTAACAATTACCCAAACCCACAACGCCATTACTTAGAAAAAAATCTAACTCAGTCTCTAACAGTCCCCTCTACAAAGGAAGAGATTTGATCATTCCCAGGAATAACTAATTTTTTAATATTCCTGAGTTCCTTCCTTTAACCTCCTTTCCTAGCCCTTGTATGAAGCAGCATTAGGTCCCACCCATGAACCTCTTCTGAAACCTGTTACCAAGCATTTTCAAAGTCCCAACAGGCCCTCTGCAGACCTCAGTCTTATACCTCCTTGACCTAACCTGACCCTTCTCCCTCTATGTAACAGAAAAGGAGGGATATACCCTTGGAGTCCTAGGCCACCAACTTGGACCCTCTTTTGCACCAGTAGCATACTTATAAAAAAAACTAGGCCTAACCATCCAGGGATGGGCATCTGGTATACATATTTTAGTAGCCACTGAACTGCTTATTTGAGAGTCCAAAAACTAGCCTTTGGGTCACCTATCACTGTCTTTTCTTCTCATAACCTGTCCCAATTCCTAACTTAAAAAGGCTTATAAACACTACCTCACTCCAGGGTTCTTTCCCTTCAGGTAGCATTAATAAAAGACTCTATACTTACTTTCCAATCATGCCCACCTTGTAATATTTCCATCTTCCTTAACCAAATACTGGCTTCTCCTTATCCCACTCCTGCACTCAAACCTTAGAAAAACTATTACTCCATCTTTGACACACACAGGAGGGCACACTGCCTCAGGCCATATATGCCCAGTATACACATGGCAGCTCCTTTTTACATGAAGGAGCCAAAAGAGCAGACTATGCTATAGTGTCAGACACAGAGATGGTTGAGGCAAAGGCCCTCTATACCTACACCACTAATCAATAAGCTGAACTAATACCACTTATTCAAGCCTATAAACTGCTAAGGGACTATCCCTAAACATCTATACAGACTCCAAATATGCTTTCCATATCCTCCTGACCCATGCTACTATCTGGAGGGAGCTTGGGTTACTTAGGACAAAAGGAGGATCAGTAACTAATGCCAACCAAATTATGGCCATGCTAAAAAGCCTCCCTGGCATCTTCCCATAGCTATTGTAATTGTCCATTGCAGGTCCCATCAGACAAATGACTCTATTATCTCCAAAGCAAACCACCAAGGCAGCTAGGGTTGTGGCCCTTAGGGGCCCAGACTGTTTCATCCACCACAGGACATTCTCATTCCACAACCCACTTCTCTTCACTAACCCAGACACTCATCAAACTCTGTCCTATCTCCACCAGCTTTTCCATCCTAACAGCCAAGTATTATCTTATTTTGTTAAGACCCACCTACAGACTACCCTTGAGGACTTATGTTTCTTAATATCTATCACTGACTCTTGCAAAATCTGTCAGATGTCAGACCCCAATTCCAGGTACCATAGCACCCCCTTTCCCACCCACCAAGCTAAGGGTTCCCTCCCTGGAACTGACTGGCAACTTTACTTTACCCACATGCCCACTGTCAAACATTCCAAGTACCTCCTGGTCTTGGTGGACACCTTCTCAGTATGGATGGAGGCATTCCCTACCACCAACAAAAGGGCTCAGAGCATCTCTGATCTTATCCTTCGAGAGATCATTCCTTGATTTAGAATCCCAGCCTCTCTCTAATCAGACAATGGTCCCAAATTCACCTGCCAAGTTTCTCAAACTATATCTAAAGCCCTCAACATCCCTTAGTATTTTCATATTCCCTATCACCCCAAGTCTTCAGGAAAGATAGAATGGACTAACCACTCCCTAAAAGCCATTCTTGCCAAACTGTCACAGAAACTTCACCTTGATTGGGTAAAACTCAATTTGGGTAAAACTCAATTTGGGTAAAACTCAACACAAAAGAACACACATGGCATGTACTCACTAATAAGTAGATATTAGCCCAAAAGTTTACAGTACCCAAGATACAACACACAGACTATATAGAGTGTAGAAGGAAGACTAGGGTATGAATGCTTCAGTCCTGCATTAGGGTGCAGGGGTCAGACAGGATGATTGTTAGAGGTGAAAGGGGAGGGGAAGCAGGGAGGGAGAAAGGAGGTGGAGGAAATAAGGGTGGCAGTATCAGGTACTAGAGGAGCTGTGAGAAAGGTACAGAGGGACAGGAAATCAAACAAAATAGGTAGCAGGGGGTATAAGGAACTGGGGATAGTCACTGGAAAGTCCCAGACACAAGAGAACATGAGGCTCCCAGGACCCAATGGGAATGGCTTTAGCTGAAATGCACAAAGAAGGAGGAGACAGAAACTGTGAAGACCATTTCCAGTATATAGGCACAGCCCCTTGTCAAGGGATGGGGCTACCCACCCATCTCAAAAGTTTTTTAACCTAAAAATGTTCCTGTCCAAAGGAAGAACAGGAACAAAAAATGGAACAGAGACTGAAGAAAGGGCCAACTGGGGACAGCCCCACCTGGGAATCCATTATATCTGCAGACACCAAACCCAGCACTGATGCCATGGTCAAGAGTCACTTGCTCACGGGAACCTGATGTGGTGGTTCCTTGGGAAGTCTGGCCAGCAACTGACCAATTCAGAGGTGGATGCTTGCAGCCAACAATCAGACTGAGCTCAGGGAACCTGGTGTCAGAGCTGGCTGGTGGGAGGACTGGAGCAGAGGGGGATTGCAACCCCATAGGAAGAACAACGGGCTAGCCTGACCACCCAGTTCCCCCAGAGTCTAGATCACCAACCAAGAAGTACATGGAGGTATCCATGCCTCCAGATACATGTGTAGCAGAGGATGGCCTTGCCTGACAGCAATAGGAGGGGAGACCCTGTGTCCCAGGGAGGTTTGATGCCCAAATATAGGGGTATTCTGGAGCAGTGGGGCAGAAGAGTATGGGCGTGGGAGCACCCTTATACAGGAAAAGGGGATAGGGGAAGGCAGATGTGGCTTGGGTGACTGGTGGAGGAGTAACTGGGAAGTGGAATATCATGGGATGCAGGTTTAGTAGAGGGGGTAAGCAGGAAGTGGGATATCATTAGAGATGTAGACAAATGGAATGATTAATATTAATATAAAAGTGGCCAGATGAATATGGGATGCATTGGTCTTGTCAGACACATATTTTAGGATCATAGACCAATCACCTCTCTATCAATGATGCAAGACCCTCTTCTTCTATATTCAGGACCCATAGAATCCCAGGTGAAAAACAGGTGTTGTTGGTAATCTCTAACATGAAAACAAATTTGGGTCCCCCAAAAGTACTATTCACATCCAGAGAAAATATGTCTCAATTTTCCAACCTCTGGAAACTGGAGAAATAGGGGAAATAATTAAATACTCCTCCAAGGTCATTTCTTCCTTGACATCTCCTCTCATAAAAAACACTAGCCTGTCATTTTGTCTTCTGCTTAAAACCTTGACCTCAGCCTACCAACACCTTTAATGTCATTCAACCTGGCTGCTTTAAAGATTTCTGGCTATGTGTACACCCTGGAACTAGCTCACAACTGCCACTTACAGTATCTCCAGTGACCCTGTCAAGTAACCTTATTTCACCTTTCACCAGCTGCCCTGAGTCTGGTGTTGCCAGGACACCACACCTTTTCGATAGCACTCTCTTGGGAATGGAAGACTGTTTTAAGGCATCTGGGACAAGTTCCATAAAAACGCTAATTCCCTAGACTGCAACAAAACCATCAGGTTTTCAGGTATATCATCATCTACCTGCCAACTGGTCAGAAGATTGCACATTGGTGTTTCTTTTCCATAAATTAGGGGTAACTCACAGAGAACCCTACCAATTCTGGTTGTGGACTTAATAGCTGAACAACACAACAAAGGTGCAGTTCAAATACTGCCACTCCTGGCCACTACAGGAAAAAATGCAGGTGTTGCTACCAGAAGAGTAGGACAGACTACATCTCTAATCTTGCACAATCAGTTTTCTTCCTAGGTTATCCCCAATCTTCAACAGGTGGCTTAAACCATACTCATTCTCCAAGAACAGATCAATTCCCTGGCAGATTTTCTTACTGCTAAAGAGGGTAGCCTTTGCCTTTTTCTCCAAGTAGAATGCTGCTTCTGTATCAGTCAAATGTAGTAAAAAACAAAATCTAAAATCTACAAACAGACCTCCAGAAACGAAAGGAACAACTTGATGCCATTGATCCCTGGGGTTTCAAAAACCCCATATGAAAATGGATACTGCCCTTCCTAACCCCTCTTCTCATTTCTCTCTTTTTACAATTTGCTCCCTGCTTCATTAACTTCTTCTCCATATTCTTTGAATGACAAATTCAAAAAAATTTCCAACCAATTATCCGTTCCTCTTACAGGATTAACAACCACTGTCCATAGAAGAGCCTGATGCCAACAACTATCAAACATTCCCTATTGTGAGGATCAGCTATACCCTAAAATTGATGATGTCCCTACAGAAAGCAGTTTAAGTGATCTGATGCCCCTATTCCTGCCTCACCATCACCTCCTTCCTTTTTCAATTCACCTCTTTATAGTAAGAAAACGAGAGGAAGGCTGGCAATCAGGCACATCCACAGACAGAGGTGACTTCACAACAATCAGGCATCCTTACAGCCAGCTCTCCAGGGAACCAACGATGAGACACATCATCTACAGTGACCCAAGAAGCAAAGGCATCACTCCTGTGTTCATGTGACACAGGCCTGATAAAAGCTTCACTCTCCCTGTCCCGTGTCTTCTTTCCTCCCTCTCCAAGAGGCTCCCCTCATTTCCACACCCAACGTCCATGTGAGACATGCTGTACTGTGTGATTTTGTTGAATAGTTCTATCAAAAACTATAGTTCAACAATATCTTTTACATGTTCTTCCTTGGGAAAAATCAATACTGGCTTAGGAAGGCATTTTCACCCTGGGTTACACAAGGAGGGGGACAGGAATCACCCCTGAATGCAGGTCTGAGGAATTGATACCAGTGCTTTTGTAAAAGCTCAGGAACCTATACCTGCAAAGCAGGTAAGAGTCAAAATAACAGACTTATGGAACTATCAAAATCCTCACAAAAGAAATTTTATAATCCAAGTAGGTATGCATTCTCAGGATGGTACATTTCAAATACTTTCAATGTCAACAAATTACAAACAGAAGACCAGAAATAACTCTGTTAACAAGACTGAGTAAGACAGGCTCAGTCTTGTTAACGAAATAAAAAAGGGGGGGGGGCTTTTAGGGCTGCTTAACAAGAAGCTGCCAAGGGTCACGGGCAAGGAAAGGGGCTGTTTGACAGGGGTATGACATTGGCCAAGCGCAAGGAAGTAGGCTTCAAGCAGGAATCTGACATTAGACTAGAACAAAGAAGTAATTTCAGGTAGGAGTCTAAATCATAGGCTACAACAAAGAAGTAATCTCAGGCAGGAATCTAAATATTAGGCCAGAACAAAGAAGTAAGTTCAGACAGGATTCTAAATTTTCTGACTAGAACAAGGAAGTAGGCTTCAGATATGAAAATGATCTTGGGCTAGGATAAGGAAGTAGGCTCAGATACTTTGGTCTTCCTGATAAGCCCTTAGAAAAAGTGATCATGGGAGTGTTAACTTAACTGGGTTTAATGCCTTGCTTTTTCTTTGACTATTTGTGTTTATTGTATTGCTTTTTCCTTGACTATTTGCATCTCTTGTATTGCTAGACCCTCAACCAGAACTGACCTTATCACATGCATGTAATAAAAATTATATAAAAGCATAAAGGAAGAGGGGGTATAGAATAGGAGGTTCTAGGGAGGGGAAATGGGGAAAGAGGATGACACCTGCACTATAAATAAATAAAATACCCTATAAAAATAAAAGAAAAGAAATAATTCTGTACAGGATAATACTCCCTGAATGAGAATTAATGCAAATACCAAAAGGTACAATCTACCTTTCCTTAAAAGACACCATCGTTAAGAAGAAACTTGGACATGATTTGGGGTTGGTGACAGTGGCCTAGACTTCAGCTCCTTCAGAGATTCAGGAGAACACATCACAACTTAAAAATCTATCTAGGAATAGAACATTTATACAGCTGCCTAGAAGACTGATAAGAAGGAAGTCCATAATTAAAAAGGGAAGCGATGGACAAGAATCACAATTTTTCTCAGGTAAAATCCTGGGTGTGTCCTGGCCTAGTAACAAGATGTTAAGGGACAGCTAGGCCTGTCTGGACTATTCCCTGAGCTCTGTATATATGGAGAAATACCTCACAGTTCCTTTTTAAAAATCAGGCCCATGCTAAATAGGCAGGAAACATTTTAAGTATGAGGACCACACCATCAAACATAAAATAAAAAACTTAAAATAGGGAAAGAATAATTTTTCTTGTCCTCTAACTCATCAAGAAATAAAAGTAATTTAAGAACTGAAGGCTGTTCCATATCGTCAATCCCTTTTCGCCACATTTTTTGTTTGTTTGTGTGTTGGTTTGGTTTAAGTTTAGTTGTACTGGAACACAACTTAAACATAAGTCATACATTGGGTCTAAGCAATCATGTATCTAACTCTCACAACACAGACCCATCAAGATGAAACCCAGTTGATCCTATTAGGCAACACTGTGTTTGTCTGCCATAATTTCTCTTAGGTTCCAGTGTATGAGATCCATAATTACCATTCCTCCTGTACTGGGAGGTCCCTGTCCAGCAACCAGTAGTCCAAAACCAGGAGGTTGTACTCCAGTGGCAGGCTCCTGAGAGAGAGATGGCAAAGGGAGAAGTAGTTAGAGAAGACAGGCTAGTTTGGGGTCTGGGGTGCTTATATAAAGTTACTGTTGATGTACAACATTTATTAGGAAATTTAACATCCTGTATACAGTTTTCTTGAAAGGTAAAACGGGACAGTTTCAGCCAAAGCTATCACATAAAGATTGAAGTCAGATGGAAGTGTACTGAACAAGGATGCATAAGTGTACCTGGTTTTAATCCCTCTCCACATACATCTATACCTCAAAAACAGCCCAAGACAGGTGAAGCCCAACAACAGCTTGCAAAGACAGGGAAATAGAACAGAAATATTCATCAAGGCATGTTGGGCCTATAATCCCTAAATTCATAAGCACAACAAGAAGAGGGTTAAATATGAGAAAGAAAATAAACAGGGAGTTGTCTATCAACCTAGCACCATGAAAACATTCTAAGAATCTCTGGATGTGTCTATGTATGTATGCAACCATGTAGGTGTACAGATCTATATGGATGGATGGATGGGTAAGTGGATGTGTGGGTGGGAGAATGAATTTGTATGTATGTGTGTGTGTATGTGTGTGTGTGTGTGGGAGAGAGAGAGAGAGAGAGAGAGAGAGAGAGAGAGAGAGAGAGAGAAGGAGAGAGAGAAATGGATTGTAGATGTGTGCCTGTGGATGGAGGTGTAGATAAAGAAATGATAGATACATACAGATTGATAGAAAGATTATATGAGTGGTTTATGTATCAATGGATAGATATACAAATAGACAGATAGACATAGATAGATAAATACATGCATTCCTCTGGACACAGAGACACACAGACAGACAGACAATTTTAATTTCCCAGGATGCTAATGGGAGGGAAGAGTATGAAATGGTTGCTGTAACTGGACGGTACTCTCCAAAAAGTCTACTTTGTAATAGAATTTTCCACAAAGCTAAAATAAAATGGCTCTGAACACAACCTGGTGCTTAGAGATACAATTAAAGCTTTCTTTATCCCCTAAAGTGGAGAGGATACTTTAAAACTGGAGCTTTAAAAGGACTCAGTATTCCCTTGTAGTCCCAGAAAAGTAGAAGGCTTGTGAAGAAGGACTGCTTAAGCCCAAGAATTTAAGGCCTACCTGGAAAAACTACTAAGGCATGATCTAATATACATGTGAACTAATCTATTTTTAAGGCCCACAGGTATGGAAGAAGGCTCCCACAAGGGAGAGGCACTCCACAACCTGACATCAGCTAGCTCAACTATTTCCTTATCTTCTCATAGGTTTTCCAGAGTTACTCCCAAACATAGGAGTACCCATGATTTCATTATTTCTTATGAATCTGTAAATTTTCTTGCAAATATGATGAAATCCTTCAGTATAATAAGGATCACTACTTTTATGGTGAAGAGTAACACTAACATTACAACTGTGCAATCATATGCAAAACTAATTGGACAAGAGTAACAGAGAGTCACAAGCTTTGAGAACAGGAAATGTGAAAAGCCTAACACCAACCTCCTATCAGTAACTGACAGACTGGTGCACAAAGGACAGTGTCAGATATCCAGCATAGCAACTGGGGTTCTGAATGAGGAAGAGTAAGATGTGTCAGAATAAGAAGCCACAATATAAGTAGGTGGCAGGCACTACTTGCAGAATTCTTCACAACATAACGTGCATGGGAATAGATTCAGAGGGAGGAAGAACTGCAGAAAACTAATGAGCCAACTCTCTGTCAAATTCAGAACATCCAGACAGTACAAATGAAGAGTTGAGAGAAGCACTCAAACTATGGTGATAGTGAGAGACATTAAAAGCAAGGAAAAGATGCAGGCCTGTAAACAACTGGTTCCTACAAAATAAGCACAAATGAGCCTTATCTGAGGAGCTCTCCACACACAGGATGTGCATGGACCACATGAGGAATCCTCTGAGCTGTACAATTCCTATGGTCTAATTACTGTCACAATTGATTCCAACATCCATCCAACTTATCACAGAGAAACTGGAAAAGTGACAAAATTCGTATGACACATGCAAGGCTACAGTCTGTCCACAAACCAGGATACCCTGACTAATACAACTTCTACTGGAAGTATCTACCTGCAGCAAGTCTGGTACTTTGGGTGGAATAATTCTCAGTTTCAATGGACTATACTCCTTAGTCTCATTTATCTTGCAGCATCCCAAAGCATTCTTACTATGCATCAGTGGGGACCATTCCTCCATCATCTGCAAACAATCAAACCTCACACACACTGGCAAATGCCACCATGATGTAGAACACTAACAAAAGTAACTTTTTGTTTCTCTTCCCAAAAGGTAAGCACACACCAGGTTCCTATAGGAAAGGGACTCAAACAGAACACTGCTGGGCAGTCAGAGAGTCCTTGGCACCCACGCTCAGGAACTATCTCCACAAAAATAGCCAGTACCATTTTGGTGAAAGTGCATCTAAGACCCATAAAACTATAACACATATGGAACTCCAAAACATATATAAAAAATCTAAACAACTGGACAAAACATGATGGTTAGTAGACCTCTTAGGCTTTCCAGACAAGAGGGTGGATAACAGCATGAGAAAAACACTTGAAAGATGAAAAAAATATATATATATATATATATAAATAAAATTTCAGGGTGATGAGGCCAACCCCTGCAATTTTAGTACTACAAAAAAAGGCACACCTGTGCAATCCCTCCATTAGGAAACAGGCAGCAGGAGATCAGGACAGCTCGGCACAGATGCTCATCTCAAAATTATACTTCCTGAGAACAACAAAATGTGTCCACAGTGGGCATGGTGGTACACTCTGAAATCATAGCATTCCAGAGGCTGTGGTGAGGGTATATAGGCTTTCACTCCAGCCAAGGACACAATAAAACAATGTCATGACCTGTTTTGCCTACAGAGCAATTTGAATTCTGGCCCCGGAAATACAAAGACCTGATTCAAAATAACAAGGTAAAAACAGGACTTCTACTCTGACAGGCATGAAGGGGTATCTATGCTCCTGAGAAGAAACTAAAAACACATAGAAAAATCCAGGGGACAACACCATAAAATTTCATGGCACCGAATATGGCAAACATTTTCAATCCTAAAACCTACAGGGTAGATTGAAAGAACCAACTCCAGAAAGCTCTCTTTGGAAATCTATGCCTGTCTGAAGCACAAGGAATCTCATCCCCAGGGACACACATATTTGGAGAAACATAAAATAAAATCTCTACCTCTCTGCCTACTGATCTATGTCTCTTGGGCCCTCCTTCTCCCTCCCTCCCCCCTCTCTCTCATATCTCTCCCTCCCTTTAAAACCCCTCCCTCTCTTCCTCACTCTGTGAGTATGTGTGCTCATGCCAAGCACAAAAGTGTGAACTCTCTAATACTTAACACAAAGGGGAATACAGGAACTTAAACATGCAGGCACCAATGCCAAGGAAAACACACACACACACACACACACACACACACACACACACACACGAGACACACACACTCAATCCAAAACTGAAAGAAGACATTGGTTACTATTGAAGAAAGGCTTTAAATACCACACTCAAATGCTATGAGATAGCTATATTCAAAAGTCATAAAATCTAGCACAAAGAAGTGATGAACATAGAGACATAGTTCCAAAGAACCTTTAAATTAGTATTGTCACTGGAAACATTCATGATCATAAAGAGCAATAGGGATATACCCCAGTGAACATTACTTATATTCCAAAATATACCCGTACATAAAACATTGGAGGCCTAAGTTTGGGAACAAATGTCTGTCTGTCTGTTTGTCTGTCTGTCTGTCTGTCTGGTTTTCTGTGACTGTGGGTATGCATGCGCCAGCTGGAAGAAAGCTGTGTCTCTCATTTACACGTAGCAAAAATAGGCAAGCAGTAAGTGAAACATGCAGGTACCTTTGAAAAGGGGCACAATCACACACAAAAACAGTCCCCCCTCTCTTTAAAATGAAAAAAAGAAATTGTTATTTAACATAGGCTATAAATACTACACTCAATGCTATGATATAGCTATATTCAAAAGACATAAAATCTAGAACAAGTGATGAACATAAAAACATAGATCCAAAGAAACCTTTAAATAATGAAGTCACTTTAAACTGACTGTCAACACCTGATCCATCCATGATCATGAAGAGCAGTAGGGATATATACCTATGTACACTACTTTTACAACAAAACCGTTCCCATGCATTAAACATTGGAGACCTAAGCATGAAAAAAATGCAGAGAAATGGAGAGGTTAGAAAGGAAACAGGTTAGGAAAGGGAGAGAGTTGGGGAAGTGTGTTAAAAAGCCTGGAAAAGTCACAGGGAAAACCTAAAGGTGCAGAAAAGAAGGAAAGGAGGTTGGAAAGACAGAGGAGAATAGGGGAGTGTGGGGAAGGCAAGGGAGAGAGAGTGGGGGGGGGACAAGGGGATGGTAGGAGAGCAAGGATGGGGCAGGGAGGAAGCAGATAAGCTTCACCTTCCACCAGGAGCCTCAGGGAAAAGGACAGAAGGGGAGAGAGAGAGAGAACGACCTGGGCGGGAGGGGCAGAGCTCTGAAGGAGGCAGAGTGGAGGGAAGAGCTAAAAGGTGTGAAGACGCTGTAGGAGAGAGAGGAAGCAGGAAAGGACCATGGAGAGAGAGAAACCTGGGAAGGAAACCGCTCCCCACACTCCCAACAAGCAGCAACAACACTGAAAACGTACTCCGACTGGGAAGGACGGTCATAAACATCTCAAATACATGACAAACCTGACTTAGGAAAGCGCCCCACCACCACATCCCCTGGGTTGAGGGAGAAGTCAAGGAACTAGAAAGTTCCAGGGGCCCTCAAAGGGCAACACTGAAGTGAGAGGACGAAACGCCTGAGGAGACACGGAGGTGCGGGGCCGAATCCCTAGAAACATTCTACTCACTGCCATGGTGAGCAGAGGGATCCACTGGGCCGAACCCCACACTTGGAATCGAAGGAGGAGGCCCTCAACTCGGAGAATGTCCACAAGCCAGGCGCGAAAGCCCTGTTAAGGCCTCAGCACCTCGGCGCCACAGCCTCTGGCCCAACGGCCCAAGCTGCCAATCACACAACAGGGATTTCTGGGAACCGGAAGTGAGCTACCTCCTCTACCGCCCCCTATAGGCGGGTCTTAAAAGGAAAGGAACCCAGATGCAGATTTGCTGCAAGCTGGCTCCAGGTTGCCAAGTACAGAGACACCCGTGATGGAGGACTCTTAAAAGGGAAGATAAAATTACAGTAATAATTGTGGGGAAAGGATAAAGGCAGAAAAGACAAAGGGCAGGCACTTGAAATGGGGACAAAGACATAACCGTTAAAGGGGAAAGGAGGAATAGGCAGAGGATATGGAAAAAGAGACAGAAAGAAAGACTAAACAGAAGAAACAGAAGAGGAAGCTGCATAAACAGAAGAAACAGAAGAGGCAGCTGCACAAGCCCAAATCACAGCTGTGGGATAAGGCAATATTCAAAAAAAAATAGGAGGGGAACAAAGAATAGGAATGCAAGGAAAGATATCGTGGAGGAGAATAGTGCAAAGGAGAAAATCAGAAAGACATTGAAAGTACAAAATCAGGAGGAAAATTTAGTCACTGTTGCCTGATGGCACCCAGCTCTTGGAAGGCAGCAGCCAGCCAGCAAGGAAAAGAAGAAATCAATGAGTTCTAGCCACATAGAACAAAGTATCTAATTAAACATTGAACAAATAAATGAAGTAATTAACAAGATGACCATCCATCCATCCTCTTGACTTTTATGAAAAAGAAATAAAAATTACATTTTCACAAAAGCCAGTAGACAAATATTCATAATGCTTTACTCCTAACTAAAAACTGGATAAAAAACATTTCTTCCAAGGGGTAAATGATTAAAAACAACAGAGGTTGGGAGGCTAGGAAAGAACATGAGCTATGCATAGATAGCCACAAGTAGTTAAGTCTACAGAAAACTATGTTGATGGGAACACAATCTACATACTATAAGATTTTCTTCATATACTACTATTGAAGTAGCATCATTATAGAAACCACTATTAGCCAGATGGTAGGGACAGGCATTTTGGCAAAAGCATGACTTGGGCAAGGTGGATTGGGTGACAAAAACATATGAGGCACCCAGGGGTGATGTAGTTGTAGTTATCCTGTACTTTGACTATATTAGTAACAAGCAAACCTCCTCATGTTATAAATCTGTACAGAAATCAATGTAAAAGCATAAAGAACTATAAAAAACTTGGGACTTCTCAAAAATATCTGGGTATCAGATCAATGTGAATATCCTGGTTGTATTATTTAATCTTAGTTTTGTTGAATATTATTGTTGGATAGAATGCTAAAATATAAAGGATTATGTTACATTAGTTCTTACAAATAATATGAATCTAAAATTATTTCAAAATAAAAAGTTTAATTAAAAAAGGAACTACAAGCAGTTCACATTAAAAATGTTGAGATGTTTATGGATTGGATTGAAAAACATTTTTTAAAATGTATCATCTGCATCTTACCAGAATCAGTAGCATGCCCAGTGGATGAAATTAAATTTTGGTGGCCACTGCTATTTCCAATTGCATGTGGGTGATTAATTGTCTCAGGATTGTTTACCAAGACAGCTTCTGGTATAACTGGAATATCTACAAAGAAAACATTTTCAATTCTTCCAATTATGAATTCATACACAAGAAAATTATTAAATAATGTACATGAAATAAACATATTCTCACATTGACTAAGACTAAAAGTACATATCCTAAAAGAACCTATCCTTTAAAAATGGCTAAAGGATAATTATCTAGAAAGTACATGATAAAAGTATAAAACTTTGAGAATCAGAAAAAAAGGGAACAATAAAAAGCAAAAATGCATGTAGAAGAATTGTGTCACTCACCACTACTAGTGAGAAGAAAAACGACTATACATTCTTGCAGGAAAAGCTGGTGATTCCTTATAAAATTAAGCATGTGTCATCATGTGACTTAGAATTGCATGTACACTCATAGTATTTACTTCTAACAGTAAAGACTGGAAACAGCTTCAATATTATTCAATGGATGAAGAGACAAAGAATGTTTTACATCCATGCCGTGGATGAGTTTGCACCTCTAATAGAAATACTAAAATATGTAAAAGTTGATATTAATTGCAAGCAAATCATATTTCATGAAAATCTATACCCAGAAAGTTATATAGCATTGGAATAAATTTCAGTAAAATGCAAATGAGAAAATATAGAAAGAAATTAAGGTCTCAGGTAGCCAGCTGGTGCTTAGGGTGGAGCAGGGTGGGAGATGAGAGAGATAGATGGTTGTGGTTTATAGATGGACAACAGGAAATTTTCTTATAATGATGCTAGAAATCTTCTATATCAAAACTCTAGAAGTAAACAGATGAGCAGCGCACAAGATAAAACTTTATGAAACTAAATATGAACACTCATGCATACAAATGTGGATTTAATGAATGTCACTTTCATAGTCATAGAAATTAAATGGGGTTTTTCTATAATTCCTTCCCACTAACTTAAAGATTTTAAATTGTCTCTAAATACAAAGCTATAAGGGTACTGATGAAAAATAAACTGTAAACTGAAAATTCTATCAAGAGTATCAAGAGTATCAAGAGCTGAGACCTGGCTGTTTCTGCTCTCTCCTGCTACCACTGCTGATTCGTGTTTGCTATACTGATCCTACTGAACTGAACTGCTGGCATCCTGCAAATTGGAGATTGAGATTGCCCCAAGGAACAACTTCTAAACCCTATACAGCAGAGCCTCATGGCTTCTTTGAGATCAATCTACCATTGCTGATTTGTGAATGGTGTTTTGTGAGTGGATCCATCTGCTGCTGATGATTTGTGTAATCTGAACTGCTGATATCCTGACAATGCAGATCGGATTTGCTCCAAAGAACTACTTCTAAATATGTCCACTTGCCCCATATCCTAATAACCTTTCTTTTCTACTATCTTTGGGGGGTGGCGGGCTGGAAGGGAGGTTAAAGCATTTAAGAACACCTATTAAAAGTAGGCTTTGAAAAATCAAATCACACATATTGATGATGGAAGAACACAGTTGGCAGGCATTGTGGAAAGCGGTGTGAAAGAATTCTCAAAAAACTGAAAATAATTCTACCACATGATTCATTCAGTTCTTCCACTCTTGGGCATAAACCCACAGAATTCGATATCTTACTACACAAACAGTTGTTCGAGCATGTTCATTGCTTCTCTATTCATAACCATTAGGACTTAGAAACAGCCTAGATAACCATCAATGGATGAGTAATAAAAATATGATACATTTACACAAGATTTTATTCAGCTCTTAAGAAAAATAAAATCATGTAATTTATAGACAAATAGATGAAGCTAGAAATGATCATTCTAAATGAGGCAACTAAGTCCCAGAAAGACTGGCAGCTTTTCTCTCTTACATATGTTTAAATCGGTTGCTATATTTAGAATACTCATAATGCTTAGGTAGTCAATAAGGGGCCAGAAGGAAAAGGAAATCATCCAACTAAGAGGATTCAAAATATAGAGTTATAAATGAATAAATAGAAAACTAGAACAGGAATATTAAAGGGGATGAAAGACAGAATGGAGGGTAGAATACAAAACGGGATAGCTAATGCTGAACGCCTTTTGAAAAGCTGTATGGAAACCTACGACTGTAGAAGCTGCCTAACATACTGTAGTGGTTTGAAATGGTGGAATGAAAATGGCCCCTGACCCTCTGTACTTCTCCATCTCCTCCCATATCTGAACTGCCCCCCTTTTCCCTCCCCCTCCTCCCTCCATCCCAGATCCCTCTCTCCCTATACTTCCCAGAGATTTTTTCCACCTTCTGAGTAGGACTGTAGCATCCACACTTTGGTGTGATCTTTCTTCTTGGGTTTCATATGGTCTGTGAGTTGTCCCATGGGTATTCTGAGCTTCTTTTTGGCTTATCAGTGAGTACATACTATATTTATTCTTTTCTTAATTCACTCAGGATGATATTTGCTAGTTCCATCCATTTACCTAAGAATTTCTCAAATTCATTGTTTTTAATAGCTAAGTAATACTCCATTGTGTAAATGTACCACATTTTTGTATCCATTGCTCTGTTGAAGGACATCTGGGTTCTTTCCAGCTTCTGGCTATTATAAGTAAGGCTCCTATGAAAATAGTGGAGCATGTGTCCTTGTTGTATGTTGGAGCATCTTATGGGTATATGCCCATGAGTGATATAGCTGGGTCCTCAGGTAGTGCTATGTCCAGTTTTCTGAGGAACTGCCAGACTGACTTCCAGAGTGGTTTTACCAGCTTGCAAGCCCACCAACAATAGAGGAGTGTTCCTCTTTCTCAATATCCTCACCAGCATCTGCTATCACCTGAGTTTTTGATCTTAGCCATTCTGACTGGTGTGAGATGGAATCCCAGGGTTGTTTGTATTTGCATTTCCCTGATGACTAAGGATGTTGAGCATTTCTTTAAGTGCTTCTTAGCCATTTGAGATTCCTCAGTTGAGAATTCTCTGTTTAGCTCTGTACCCCATTTTTAGTAGGGTTATTTGATTCTCTAGAGTCTAACTTCTTGAGTTCCTTATATATATTGAATATTAGCCTTCTATTGAATGTAGGATTGGTAAAAATCATTTCCTAATCCATGGCTTGCTGTTTTGTCCTATTGACAGTGTTCTTTGCTGTGGGAAGGTGAAAGGCAGCATGATTTCTGGTTGAGCTAGGTTTGAAAACCTGGTGACTACTGCAAGGAACAGTGGGCGTTTTGCCAGGCTCCCAGCCTCCAGGCTCCTGACAAGATGCCTCCATACATTTGTGTCTTTCAGGCAAGTAAGGACGATGCCCCTACTAGCCCCTCCACAGGTAGAAGGAGTGACCACAGGTCACTAGCCTCAAGACAGATCTCCATATTAATGAGGTACCTAAAGGCCAGAAGGGCTTAGCCAATTAAGGTTTCCTTCCCAGATACTCCTCCCTGCAAAAGGTATTTAACCTCAGGCCTACACTGGGGGGGGGGGGGTAGGTTTCTCATCTACTTTCCTCCATGACAATAAACATCTTAAAACTATGGACTGCTTCTCTTCATCAGGATCTGATATGGAGAACAATGGAGAAGGCCTTCACCTACAGAGCCACAAGCTAATCTCCCCAGAAGACCTCTCTGCATTCCCAGACACTGCAACTACCAACCAAAGCCAACTGCCCATGACCAAGCCAAGCCAAACTGCCAAGCCAAGACAAGGAATCTCCCTGAGGGGCGTAGGCAGATCTTCTCTCCTCATCTCCCCTTGGACCCTGGGCCAGTCCACCCCATGGGCCCCTACTTTGTTCTCAGATCTTCTGTGGCTTCCAATGGCGCCTAGGTGCCCAGGAGCCTGGGAACCAGACTGTCCCAGGTTGCACTTCAGGCCCAGGGATCCCCCCAGAGCTAGCTGCAGCTGCCCCATCACCCCTGGAGCAGTGTCCCTGCAGAGAATTCTCACAGCACGACACCCCAACCCACCACTGTGGGGTGAGAGTGCAGTCAAACTTCCCGTGTCCTGCCTCCCAGAGCTATGATGTGATAAAGCTAATTAAATAGACTGGATAATGGCCATTAATGTTAATGCTATTAAACATGAGAACATCTCAATAAGATCTGTCCTTTGAACCAATTTAAAAATCTTAGTCTATAACATTTGTTATAATTTTAAAGATGTTATTACTGGGGACAATAGCCAAATCATAAGATTCTCTCTTAAATGCTTCTTACAAATGCATGTACATGTGAAATAATTTCAAATGAAAAGTTTCATTTTAAAAGAAGTACACTATATTGGACAGGTGTAGAGAGAGTGGATGTTGGAGAGGCTCAACACAGCTTCCCCAAAGATTATTAAGAGCCAGAGGATCAGCGAATTTGTTTTGAGTCTGTCTCCTAGTACTATTGGAAGCTACACTCAGAAATTCTCACCAATATAACTGCTGAAGCATAAGCTGAACAAGATGGCAGCAATGAACTTGCCAAAGTGGACAGGGAAAAGTCCCATGAGACCTCAATCGTACACAAAGAACTATAGGCAACTGAGAAAGAAAAGCTGGGAACGGGAGAGGCTGCCTTCCCCAGGGAAGAGCATACCAATTGGTTGTTCAATGCCAAACCATTAGCCATGAAAATACATATATAGGTAACATTATACAAACTGAAAAAGTTATATTTAGAAATATATATGTTTATATATATGCATGCAATAATAGTTTTTAAAGGACATGAAATTAAAACAAACTGGGAAGTGGTGGGCGGTAGGGTTTTTAGGAAGGTAAAGGGAGGAAAATTTTATAAATTATAATCTCAAAAATAAAATAATGAATAAGTCCCACCCCTAGGTGGAAAGCCATTGACTATTGAGAAATGGAGAGTCAATTTTCTTTAAGAATAAGACCCCTGGTAGGCTGGCTAGGGTCCAGTAGATGGCCTGATATCCATGCACATACTGGCAACACAAAGTGGACTCGATGTTTATTCAAAAGGAGTACCTGAAGCTGGAAATGAAGAAAGGGCTGTAGGGGAAGAGGTGGAGAGGAGAGGATGGGGACATGCATTCATTCACAACATTATATGCACATACAAGATCCTCAAACAATAAAAAATATTGACACTAACTTATACTGGATTGAGTTTGTATTCTAGAGTGCTATCTGTAATGGATATCATTTCAAATTCACCAAAGTTGTGATAGACAGGTGGATTGAAACTGTCTTGTTGATTTTCCTCAAAAGTTGGGTTGATCACTGTCTCATTGTTTTTTCTAACAATGACTTCTGCGAATTCTGGTATTTCTGTAAATAAAAAATTAAGTGTTAGATCTTTCTTTTTTATTTTCTTTTTCTGTACTTCCACCTCACAGGATCGGACATGCCCTTCTTGCCTCTGTAGCAACTGTCCATACACATAAACACATACACATAAATCATTTTTAAATATTTTAAAAACTGGTCAAACATGTACATCTATTTCCCCACTACACCATTCTCTGATGTTAAAAGTAAAGGCAGCCCTTTCCCTGTGCCCCCAATACAGTTTAGTTGAATTTTATACATGGACAGTTAGTAACATAAAATTCTTGTGGTAATTCAGCAAGCCTGAATTTAAGCATTTTTTTTTTCCAATAGAATTTTAGTCACCTAGCTGCTGCTGAACTAAGTGTAGATGAACCCTGTTAATTTCATGGTTCCATATCTTTAGGTTCTAGAAGTTTAGCAAGATTGTAAGAATGCTTTTATAATACTTACACATCTCTCCATCTGTGACACCTCACTGGACTCGTGCATTCTTGAAACTGCTTCACAAATATTGGTAATCTGCCTGTTTGTCCTCTCAAGAAGTTCTTCTAATTGCTATTATAAATAAGAAAATTGTTAAGTTCTCATTTTGAAAAAAAGAAGTAACACATGTAGGCCCAGAGAAGTGGCTCAGCAGTTAAGACCACTTGCTGCTGATTTTGCTGAGGACTGGAGTTCAGGTTCCCAGCATCCACATGGTGGTGCACAACCAGTTCCTGGAGAGATATTCCCCCTTCTGACCTATGCAGGCAGCATCTATGCATGCTATGCACATACTTACAAGTAGCTAAAGCACTCACATAAACACAATGAATACATCAAATACAAAATTAAAACCAAGTAATTAATTTTCAAAAGAAAATATTTGAAGCTGACTTTGAGTTCTTGACACACTGAAAGTTCTGCAGCAGTCACAAATGTACCATTTCCTTGGGATGAAAATATTTGAAGCTGACTTTGAGTTCTTGACACACTGAAAGTTCTGCAGCAGTCATAAATGCACCATTTCATTGGGGTGAAGCCTGGTTTGTTACCAACCACCTGACTGAGACATAGACTCTCAACCTGCCCCTAAACAATCTGACTTATACGCACTTGGAAGAAATGTCAGTGATGAAAGGTGAGAACTTCACAGCCACTGACAGCCTCCCATGCAACACAAATATGCCAGAGACATTTCTCATCAAGGAAGGAAGCAACTTAGAGAAGTGCAAAAACCAAAGGCTCCACCCCAGGCCTACACAATGGAGAACCTGAGTGGAAGCAAGCAAGACTGGTTTTAACAGGCCCTCAAATGGGTCCAGATACATGGTTAAATGTGAGAATCCCAAGACTGTGGCACTGAAGTAAACACCACAGCTTCAGGGGAACATGGTTGGTTTTAGTAACAGATAAGGTATGTGCCAGGGCAAGTTTCTCAACTTCTCTGTGTTTCAATTTGCTCATTTACAAAAGTGGGATGAAAACATATCTTAAGGGTTCTCTTAAGGGGAAACATGGCTGTAGCTTTGTCCTAATAATGGAAAGAGCAGTGCTACAAGATGATTGGCTCAAGAGGGCTCAGGTCTCCATTAGCAGTGTTATCACCTCTGCACACCATGGCACAAGTCAGGAGGTGAGGCCAAGCTTGACAGAATCCAGACTGTCAGCTGAGGCTTTTCAGAAAACGTGCACTCTGCATAGAACATTTAAAGGTAAGGTAAAAAAGGCAGAACAATCAGCATGTGAAAAATACTCAGGGAGAAAAAGAAGCTTGTTGTTTCAACAGGCAGTATCAATGCTTTCCTAAGGAACTTCATTCTGAAGGGAGTACAAAGAGTGAGAGACACTAAGAGGGGAAAGACAGGTAAGAAAAGTGGGGTTTTGAAGCTGTACAAGAGAAAGAGCAAAAGGGAAGTGCATACGTGATTGAGAGGGGGAGAGCTGTGACCGATGCACATAAGTCTGTGAAGACAGAAAAGATGGAAGATGCAGAAACCAGCAAAGGCATCAGCCCCTGAGCAACAGAAGACTTAACTCTGTATGAACCAAAGTGGCCCAGTAGAAGGCTAGGCTCTGGGAAGTACCTCAAGGGCCAGTTCTTCAGAAAGAGACTTGGGAACCTGAGCAATTTTTGCCTTCAAATCACATCCTCCTTCAGCTTCCTAGTTGCTGGGACCCTGGCTAAATACTATACCACAGGCAGCAGGCTACTAAGGTCTAGGCATTATAGGCCCTGGAGCCCTGCTAGATCTCAAACTTTTATATTTATTTGCTATTATTAATTTTATTTTCATTTCTAACCCGTGATTGAATCTAGAACTTCATACATGGCAAACAAGGGCTCTGATACTAAAGTGTATGCCCAGATCTTTTTACCTTTTTAGAAGACAAGATTCTGTCTGAAACAGGATCTCACAAAAGTGCCCAAGCTAGCCTTGGCTTTCAACCCTCCTGCCTTAGCCTCCCAGGTTGCTGGGATTACAGGCTTGCACCACTACACCCAGACAAACTTTTCAAACTGTGCTAGCACATTCTATTCAAGAAATCTTATAACAACCACCTCTTTCATATGTAGCTCCATTGCCTTTAAGGTGGTGGTTCTCAACCTTCCTAATGCTTGGGACCCTTTAATACAGTTCCTAATGCTGGGGTGACCCCAGCCATAAAATTACTTTCATTGCTACTTCATGACTGAAATTTTGCTACTGTTATGAATCCTAATCTAAACATCTATGTTTTCCAATAGTCTCAAGCAGCCCCTGTGAAAAGGTTGTTTGATGCCCAAAATAGTTGTGAGCTACAGGTTTGCGAACCACAGCCCTAGGGAATGTAGTTCCCAAAACCTCTATTATATACTCCTCTTGCTATCTACTAAAAACGTCAGGTTTTCTAATATCCCCTCAAAACAACAGTAAGATAAATTCCTCACAGAATACACCCTTTTATTTCAGTTGAGAATACTTTCTGTGCAATTAGGCTCACTGTAAAACTGCATCCAAATCAGCCAAATGTCATTGAAGCCTACTCTGGAAAAGTTAAACCTCAAAACAGTTACATGAATTTTAATTTTGAGCTACATTTCCAGTCTTTTTTCTTCATTTTTATTTTGAGACAATGCCTCACTAAATTGCCAAGGCTGACTTTGAATTTGAAATCCTTCTGCCTCTGTTCCCCAGGTAGCTGACATTACAGGCCTGCACTACCAGGCCTAATCAATCACACACACACACACACACACACACACACACACACACACACACACACTTTTAAACATAAGGTTAGGGATGTAGCTTGTTGGTAGAAGCTTGCCTAGCATGACCAAGACATTTTTGTTTAACTACATCGCATGATTTCTTTTCCACCTCTGTCCACTAAGAGGGCTTAGGACTCAAGATTAAATAATGAATGTACCTAGCATCTAGATCAAAATTTCCACTCACCAAAACAAAAAAATTCCTTCAGAAGTTGAATTCCTGTGAAGGAGCAGGGAAAATGGTAATGAACACAGAACACCTTGTGATAACCAAAACGAAGGTAGTTCTCAAGAAAAGTGAAAGCAGAGCAAAAATAGTTTGGGAGTTCACAATGACCCAAAGTGGAAAATTAGATCAATGAAATGAGTAGTCATTCATCATAGTTGGACTGCAAGATATAATACAGCAACTATGTTGCATATATATAATATGTAATATATATATACATATATATATCTTACAATGTATATTACAAGATATAATACAGTAACTGTGATATATACAAATGTTGCCTCATAATTCATAGTAAATTTCATGAGTCTGTTTTGATATAACCATATATACTTAAATGACTGAGAAATTAATGATGGTTCTTCCTAACAAATTTTAATCAATTCTAATAAACATAGAAGAAATGAATTACTAAAGAACCATCATTAGGCAAATATCACAGTAATGATAACCACTTTAAAAATCTATGGATAGATGCTAATTTAGTTCAGTGGGTTTGGGAAAAACAGAATGTTAAAAGAACCACAGAGAATGCTATATATTATTACAAAGGAGAAAAAAGAAGACACTGTATAAATCAAGAGATAAATGTTATATCACCATTAAAAATCTTTTTAATACAGACAAGACAAACCCTGTGATGTGGCTCAACAAGATAGCATCATTTGTGTGATATTCTTGTCAACAATCATAATCTGAATCTATTCAAAAGGGAAATATCAGACACACAAAAAATGAGAGGCATTTTGTAAATAACTAACCAGCTGTCAACAAATGTCAAGGTCACAATAGCATGGAAAGAACTGAGACAAATTCATGACAAATTCATGAGGAACTGTGACAAATTCAAAGAGATAGTGGAGACAAATTCAGTGTGTGTGTGTGTGTGCGCGCGCGTGCATGCACGAGTGCCTGTGTGTATGTGCACACGTGCACACACATACACACAGGGATGCATATGCATTTAATAATAATAATTACAGAAGAAAGAGTCATGAATCCTAAAGGGGTGTTTTAAGATAAATGGTAGAGACGAAATAGTGAATCATAAGCAGAGTCAGAGGGGGACACAAGGGAGTAGAAATCATACAAATGCAATGCACTTATATATGAAATACTCAAATAGGAAAGTATTAAATGTGAGATACCGGATTGAACTTGGTCACAGGAAAAAACATGAGATTTGAAAATAACGGCATAATTCAAGTAAGAACTATTGTTTGCTAGTTTTGATTATAGTACTGTTGGGAACCGCACTAGTCCCTGTTTGGTTGGCAAAAAGTGTCGCAGCCCCAGCAAAATGTTGAGGCCCGGGCTGCCCCGCCATTTCGTAGCCACTGTATCCCAGTCCAAGCTGCCACTCCGGTCCACAGGTTGGGGTTCAGCAAGAGAGAGAGTGAGGACGGACTTGAAGAATGGAGACCAGACAGAGTGTGTTTCAATCCCGTTTATTCTTCAGTCTCGCTTTCTCGAAGTGTCTCCTAAAAGTGTCTGCTCTGTCTGATTCTCTGATCTCTGTCTCTGCCTTTTATATGTCTCACTTCTAAGCCATGCCTTTTTGGTCACACCTTTAAACATGCCCTTAGGTCTTATCTCTAAATCTGATCTCTACACTTCTAAGTCACACTCCTTTAATCTCACACACCTTTAATCTCACACACCCAAGGTATCTAAACTAAGATTATCAGAGTGTGCTCAGCTGTAGTAGGCTATTGTAATCCAACTCTCATGTCAGGGTATATGGCTCAAGATGGCTGCAAAGCTGATAGCCGCTTTCTACTAAAAGTCGGCCCCCAACACAGTACTATTAGTTTAATTTAGGGAAGCTTAAAAAGTAAAAAAGTTATATATATATATATATATATATATATATATATATATATATATATATGATAGATATATAACTTTGTAGTATTTTACAACTCTTTAAAAACTTGAAAACATTTTTAAAATTTGGAACCTCGATAAAAAAGGATCAAAAGTGCTGTGAATTGGATAATGGGGCCATATTTCTGCCGTAGGCCACCTGTCTGCCATATAGGCATGACCCCCAGCCCTGTTCAATTTCAGACAAGAGGAAAGCAAAATGGTTCATAGTTTATTGTCTCAAGAGAACTACACAAATTCATGATGGAGAAGTATTTCCTTGAATAAGAATCTAAACAAAGTTCACAGTAAGGAAAATTGAAAAGGAATCTGACTTGAAGATGTGACTTCAATGGAGAATGTAACAAAACCCAGGAATCCATCTGTAACACTAGGGGAAAAAACAACCCTGAACTGGTTCCTTGGTAAGTGTGAAACTACATAACCATTAGCAGCTGGTATGACATGAAGATTCAAAATTTCAAGTATATCAGTTAATAATCCTTTCTTCCCTAACAGGTACTCCACTTGTATTCTTATCTGGTGAAACAGAGTCCAAGAATGGAGTCATGCAAGGGGAATTCTGAGTGCATGTGAGAGAACTTCAAGGACACAAGCCTAAAAGTCTTGTGACTTCAGTTTCTTCCAAAACATGGAATTGCTCTTGGAATGTGCTTTCATGCCACTCCCTGGTGTAGCAGTTAGGAGTGAATTCACTTTAGTTTATTCATTTCAACTGGCTATTGTTATTTGTTCATATGCCTCGATGGAAAAATATGTTTTTGCCACATACCACTTGTCCCTGCAGTTATACACTTTACTCGGGTGACTCCTGTTAACCCTCAAAGCATGGATTGTCTGATGTTCTGATGCTCTGAATAAAGGTGGCTATTGCATGAGACTTTAATCCAACTCATTTAGGCTCCACTATCCCAAGTTCAAGCCACCAATTAGAACAGTAAACATTCTCTAGGGATAATTTATTTATGAGCCAAAGGTAGATACAAAGGTAGGAACTAAGAGGAAAGTTGAGGACATCTATTTCATCCTAATAGACCTCTCACTACAACAATATGAAAGGATGTACTGCCAAAACTGTATTATTAACCCAACTGCCATTACGTCACAATTCTTACTGAGCATAACCCTTTCTGTACTTCAGGGCACAAAAACTAGTCTTCCAGTAATCTAGAATCAGTTCTGCTCTGAAAGGAAATATTTCTAACTACAGAGAATCAAATGTTACAGGGCTCTAGATCTTCAAATAATCCAACAGTGACACTCTGTGGACAAGAGAGGAAGCACTCCTTCTTTGGACTAAGACAGGATATGAATGACTAAATTAAACAAGAAAAACAAGAAACCATCACACTGAATTATAATGACTAAATTATAAAGGCTAAATTGTGGACTTCAAAGACAATCTTAATACAAATATATAAAGTAGTTGAGAAAATATGTTTTAAAATACATGATTTCTATATTGTAAATAAATAAAATATACAATAAAAAATAAAATGTTCTTGACAGTAAAATAAATAAATAAATAAAATACATGATTAAAATTATTTTTATACAAGGGTGAATAATCTCAGCTAACCATTGAACTGATCACAGAGTTTCCAATGAGAAGACTGAAGGAGCTAAAAGGGTTTGCAGCCACATGGGGAGAACAACAATACCAACCAACCAGAGCTCCCCAGGAGCTCCATAGGGGAGGATGGCCTTGTTGGGCATAGGTAGGAGAGGAAGTCCTTGGTCCTGTGAAGGCTGGATTCCCCAGTGTGGGGGAAATCGTGGGCAGGGAGGAGGGAGTGTGTGGGTGGGGGCACATCCTCATAGAAGCAGGAGGAGGGGAGATGGGATAGGGGGTTCCTGGGTCGGGGGGATAAGGAAAAGGGATAACATCTGAATGGTAAATAAATAAAATATCCAATTTTAAAAAAGAAAAGAAGAAGGAGAAGAAGGAGAGGGAGAGGGAGAGGGAGAGGGAGAGGGAGAGGGAGAGGGAGAGGGAGAGGGAGAGGGAGAGGGGAGAGGGAGAGGGAGAGGGAGAGGGAGAGGGAGAGGGAGAGGGAGAGGGAGAGGGAGAGGGAGAGGAGAGGGAGAGGGAGAGGGAGAGGGAGAGGGAGAGGGAGAGGGAGAGGGAGAGGGAGAGGGAGAGGGAGAGGGAGAGGGAGAGGGAGAGGGAGAGGGAGAGGGAGAAGGAGAAGGAGAAGAAGACTAGATTAAGGCATGACCAAGAAGAAGTGGTCATCATAACTGGTCCATGCTGGCACTCTAATATCAGCTGTATCCTTAGTAGTGGTAAGAAAATGTCTGTGTGTAGAAAGACCACAATGTATAAAACTCTGTTATAGGAACCTGAAATGAAACAATTAATTAAATAATCTGAGATCAAGACAGCCTATTCCCTGACACATGTGTATATTTAGAAATCAAAAAGGCACATAAATAACAATGAACAGAGATCAATATTTGTGGAATGGGATATTAAACAAAGAAGGGGTTCCCTCAAAAGAAGATGGAAAAAACTGCTAAAGGTGGTGTGTGTGAGCCCATGAAATATCTTGCACTGTTAGAAGCCATAAACTAGAGAGAACAGAGCACAGCCTGTCACAGTATGTTGTACTATAGTTGAACAAAAATATATTATACAAGAACAAATATAAAGATTTAATTCAAGATATATTATCTAAGGCCACCTGATTGGAAGACAAATAGTGTTAGTGAAAAGGAAAAATAGAAAAAAATACAAAGAACAGAATCTCATAAAATAAAAGGTAGTGTGACCGATTTCAATAATGCAAGCAAATGAACATATATAACCTTTACACTGGGCAGTTCATTCCACTTCCTGTCAATAAGTGACAGTGCTGGCAGAAAAAAAGACATATTTTAAATGCCTAATTTAAGAAATAAGTCAGTCCTAGATGCCAAATTGTAATAGGTAAGGTGATGTCAATATGGGATGCATACTTTTTTGCTGCTGTTGTGTGTCAGGATGTGTCCTTTATAGGACACATGCTTTTTCTATTACTGTTTTTAGATGATCCTCATATTAATGTACTCATTATAGGGTCCTATTACTTTGAGTGGTGATTAGATATAATATATAAAATACAATCAGAAGATAAGGGAAACCAGTGTAAGCAAAAGTACAGACTAGGGATTAAATGAAGGAGTGTGAAATAGCAAACTTGAACAGAAGTTCAGCACAGTCTAACTTAGTATAAGAAGAAGGGAGTAACCTTAACAAATATATCTTGCCGAGGTTTAAGTAAAGCCTCCTGTTTTCCACTAGACTTTGTAGTTCTGGTATATCGATCCCATCGCCAGGGGTATGAAAGTGAAAATTTGGTGAATAAGGCATATCTAAGATTCTCAGGCAGCCTTCTCTGGACTCTCTTCATCCTCAAAGAGGTCAGAGGTAGGGCTTTGTGAGGTCTCAGCCACTCCTTAGCGGCCATTGGCTAGGGAGGACTTGACTCACCAATCAGGCTGAGGGGTGTGGCCCACCATTGTTCAGACAGAGGGATAAGCAGGGTGTTCACAAGCTCTGGGCCCAGTCTCTAGGAGAGCCCAGACATGGGCCGGAGGCCAAGAAAACGTCCAGGCGTAAAGCCAAGGCTGCTGCGGCCTCAGCATCCAAAACCGCAAAGCTGAGGAAGAGAGAGTCCAAGGTTTTTAGAACGCACAAGAAGTGTTGTCCTTACTGTTGTCGGAGAAGTCCTAGTAAGGTGAGAGGTCCCCAGCTAAGCTCATTCCCTCCCTTCTTCAGCCATCCCTTCCCATAGCCTTTCTCAGGCCTGCTATAAGCTTCTCATCTACCTCTGCCCCTTCTCAGGAATCTCTGTCTCCATCTCCATCTCTATCTATTTTTGTCCCAAACGAGTACCCTGATGACACTTGTATATAGTTCTTCCAGCTGACGAAGAGGGGGAGCGATCCCTTTTAAGAAGAATTCGAGCAGAAGCCACGAGATATCACCCAGAGCTGACTGAACCGACTGAACCGACCGCGGCACTGCTCCTTCATGAGCAAATGGATGACAGTGCTCAAGTGTCAACACCAGAGCCAGTTCCACCGTGCTCCGGCAGCGAGTCGGCTTGTAATAGAGACGTGGCCACCAGTGAACTCGTTCCTAATGAAGAAATGAACACCAGTGAACCAGTTCCCAATGAAGACGAGACCAACAGTGAGCTGGTTCCTAATGCGGACCTGGCCAGTGGTGAGGGGGTTCCTGACGGAGAACTCGCTAGCAGTGAGCCTGTTCCTAAGGGAGACATGGGCAGCTCCAAAGACCTAAGGAACATCACTGAACCGGGGTCTAGGAGCTGAGGCACAGTTACATTGTCAATGCTGTAACTCACCTTACAGTACTTTGTACAATGATGAAAATAAAATCAATCGGATTTGAAAATATAAAAATGCTGTTATTAGCTTTGCATTATACACTTAACCAATTAACTAATATATTTGTAAGTACAGTACAATATGTACTAGTAGAAACTTTATTCTTATCAATTAACTTAACTCACAATCCACACTGAACGTAACCCTTATAAAACTCTGTGGCATAAAGACTAGACTTCCAGTAACCTAGGATTATTTTATACTATTAAAGGAGGCAAAAGAGGTGCCAGGTCTCATCCATCCCCCATCCCTCTCCCTTGCTAAACCATTAGACTGTATTCCTAAAGCAAGCCACCAAATTCTATTCCCTTATTTGTCTACTTTCTTATACTTGCCCTCATTTCTGAGGCTCATCACCAAGGTCAGCATCAAGACATCGAGGTCCAGCAATCAAACTTCCCCATTTAGATATCCTAATTAACATACCCAATCAAAACTAACCAACACATTCTAGCTCCTTCTAACATAGACCGGTCTCTCCTTTTACATTCTTAAAATGAACAGTTACAAAGCTACTTGCTGCTGTTTCTGCTCAATTCCAATTCAGCCTCCTTGTCTCTTTGCCTTACATAATAAATTATCTCTTTGTGCATACAAACTATTGCTTGGATGCAGACTGTGCCTAATCTGGGGTCCACAGGGGAGCATCCTACAATATATGGTCCCTTCAAATACAATAAATATTGCCACCTGTGTGTTTGTGTGTGTGTGTGTGTGTGTGTGTATAATGTATATGAAGGAGATTTATAAGAATAGCTTATAGGCTGTGGTCTAGCTAGTCTAGTAATGGCTGTCTACCAATGGAAAGTCCAAGAATACAATTGTTGTTCAGTCCAAGAGTCTGGATATCTCAGCTGACCTTCCATATAAGCTAGAATCCCAAAGCAGTAGGCTCTAATGTCAGTGAAGGAATGCACTTGCTAGAGAGGATGGGAGGAAGCAGGCAAAGAAAGCACAAGCTTCCGTCTGCCATGTCCTTTATATAGGCTACTACCAGGTATGGCCCAGATTCAAGGTGGATCTTCTTGCCTAAAAAGATCTGAATTAAAGTTTTATCTTCCTACCTCAAAAGATACAGATTGATTAAAGTAGATCTTTCCATTTAAAATGAATTAAGAAAAATCCTCACAGTCGTACCTAGCCACTGGGTTTTATTTAATTCTACATGTACTCAGGTTGAAAACCAAGAATAGCCATCACAAGTCCACCTCTTGTCAACTTGACACACAGTCATTTCTCCTTAAGTGACGCTTAATTTCCAAATAAAAACAATAACCAGGTCATATGTATGCCTAACATGATACAATTATCCTTTGCATAACCGTAAACACAACATAAATCTTAGAATAGATGGTAGTGGTGGGGATTCAATTTCAGTACTGAGGGACATTATTTTAGTATCCAATTTAAATATGATAACCACTGATGTTCTCTTAGTTTAGGTTATATTACATGATAAAGAAATCAAGGAAATAAAACACAAGTATCTATACACATTCCTAACAAATTACACCAGAAACTTTCATGTCAATTATAATCCTGTTTCTGCAACTGGTCATGTGGCTTTAGCTGGTATTTATAACTGTAGAGACCAGGGATAAGGGGAAGAATACCCTGTCCTTGACTTAACCCCAAGCCGAAGACCAGGGTCAGGGGAGAAACACTCTGCCCCTGACTTGACCCCAATGGGAGACCAAGGCCAAGGGATAAACACCCTGTCCATGGTTTGACCTGGAGCTACTGAGGCTTGGAAATCCTCACCACCTTGAGGTGTCAAAAACTAAAAGCCCTCCAGTTTCACCTAGCCCTCTCTATCTTTCTTCCAATTCAGAGGTGCCGCCAACCATTCTTTTTTTTTTTTCTCCCTAGTAAATCTCTTGAGCGAGGGTTTGTTGCCTGGTGTCACTTTATGGTTCCTGACTGACAAGATGTCCTTGTGGTAGAAAAAATACTCTATGGATGCTTTGACAGGTTTTCCTGGTGCCTATGCTGCCCCCTCACGGTCTGAGCCAAACTGGGACCCCATCCCACATCTCTGGTCCACTACCCCCACCCCAAAGACTCACCTTCAGGCTCACTGATATCTTGACATCCCATTCACCAAAGAGAAATCTGTAAGTTACTCCTTCAGGCAGATGTACCCCAGCCATGGTCTCTAAGGCTATGGTTGTCCCTCTTCACAGATCCCATCACCCACCAACCCTTAGAGCCACAATTCTGCAACTTCCTTAAGTCAAGCTGAGCTATTACCACCCTTTCTTTCCTGCATTTTTCCACCCCCTTGAAGCTGTCTAATTCCACAGCTTCTCTATATCATAATGGCTTTCACGATACTGTGAATTCTCATTCCTGTCCTTTTCCTACAGATAAGACCTTCCTGAGCTCCGATTTTTATTGACTTTAGACAAACCTTTGGGCATCATCCACGAAAGACCCTGGTACCAGGCACAGTCTCTCCTGGGTTGTTAACATGGACCCCCTTGACTACAGTGGAAAAACCCACTGAAAGGCTTGGTCTTGTTTTGTCCACACTGAGTCCTAGAGATACCTTCAACTACAGGGCTTCTGGGACATTTTTCCTACACCCCCCTCATTCTACCTTATTATGCCTCTAGAAAACCTCCAGCCTCTCCATCTGGCAACTGACCCCCTAATTTATGCACATTTTCAAACAAATTTGCCCTTTAATATCTCTTAGATAATAATCCAAACTGCTGCCTAATGTCCACCCTAGATTCTCAATATTCCAAATATTACTTGGAACTTCCACAACTTTTAAGAGTCATCAGGGAAACGGAAAGAGATTTCTCATTCTCTACATTCCAGAGTTCTCTTATCTTCTCTACATTGCAGAATTCTCTTATCTCTGCTCCAAGCCCTGTTTGTTTTTATCCTGCCACCACCCCAACCCCTGCCACACATACTGTGTGAAAGCTCTGCCTTTTAAGTTTCCTTCCATGGGTCTCTAAGTCTGTTGCAGGCGTGGGAGCTGGGAGTCAGACAGAGCAGGCAAGGGAGGGAGCAAAGAATAGATGTTGTACGCACTCCTCATTGGCTAGTGGCTCTCTCAGGTCACTCCTGCAGTTTCTTCTACAGCTAGAGGTCAAACCTGTTTCTATCGTGAAGCTTTCCTTGTTCTCGCTTATTGGATTCAGTTTTACAGGGATTTCTGAATCTTTTAGGTTTGGGTACTATTAAACTGTTGTTTTCTGTTGCTCCACTTCAATGAAAGCTAGCTCTGGACTTGGGTTATGGCTCCACCTCCTTAGACCCAAGCATGCATGTTTAGAGATTTCCTCCAAAATCTCTGTCCCCTGTCAGGTGGGCCACCTGACTATGTGACAAAGGAGAGGAAAAGGTTAGACTATTCCCAATGGGAATGATCACTACCCATTTCATACTCCTTTTGGTTTTGAATTAACTCTCTAAAACTTTGTTAAGATATGAATCATACCTCAAAATTTGTAAAACTATTAAGTAAACTTTCTGTACCTCAAGATTTGTAAGTATACTGAGTATGGTTAAGACCTGTAACAAAAGAGTTAACTTAAAACTTGGAACTCAGAGGGTTGATTATTAAAATCTATACATAGGTAATCTTAAAAGAAACATATGGCATGATGTGGATATAAGCACCATATGTCTTGCCACCATCTTAGCTACTGTCCCCCATCTGGATGGAGGCAGCCATGTGGCTGGCAACCATCCCTGCTAGGATTATTTATATATTAATGTCCATTCTGATTAGAGACCTGTCTGCTCCTGACAGCTTCCTGTCGTGGATTCTAAGAAGAAATTGAGCATCCTTGGAGTTACTCCAGTTGTGTGGTGACAGCCACTAGGCAAGAATTGCCTCTTTCCATCTACAGACAAATTACTGTCCAGAAAAGGACACACATGCAGAATTGTCGACTGATTATATCTGCCTAGACAGAGTAATCAGCCCTTAATAATCCTGCATCACTAAGGTCTGTCAGATGATTCTGGGCCAGAAGGCTGAAGATTTGATGCTCCAATGTTCGGTAGTATAGGGGCTTTTCAGGTGTTCAGAGGTCTCTATAAATTGGCTAAGTTTTAGAAGTTATGTTTAGTGCTTCCCATAACTTCAGTTAACTCAGTCATTCTAGATTTCTGATGTTGTTGAAGACCTATAGTCTCATAGCCAATTCTGGCTATTTAGTTTGAGAGAAAAGATCTGAGTAGATAGTTTTCAGCTGACATTCATTCTAAAGCCAAAAAAAAAAAAAAAAAAAAAAAAAGCCAGGATCAAATGTAAGTGTTTTAGTTAGAAGAGCTGACAGAGGTTCTGGTTAGTCAACAAAATGATGCACTGGGTATTAGGACTATCTTGTACCTCATTGGTACAATTAGGAATAAGTATGCTCTAACTGTATTTTGAGAGAAAAGTTTTACTTTAACAGGAAGAGTGATATGTAGGAGGAGCTAGTGGGAAGGAGTACTGAGAGGAAGAGATGGAGTAAGGAGAGAAGATGAAGGAGAGGAGAAGCTAGGTGATGAGAGAGAGAAAGAGAGAGGGGGCATGGAGGCAGATGTTCACGTGTCTCCACCAGTCAAAGATAGTTTTTATATCTAGGTTGGGTATTGGGTTATGCTTCTGATTGAGCATTACCAAACTTATAAAACCTTTGATTGACATTAAAAAAAAATGTATAAAAGCGAAAAGGAAAGGGGGGGCATGGGACAGGGGTGTTCTAGGGAGGGGAAATGTGGAAAGGGATGGCATCTTAAATGTAAATAAAATATTAAATAAGATTTTTTTTTAAAAATTTTATTTTTAACTGAATGTTTTCTGACCATAACAACAGTAATAACTAACAAACTGTGAGTAATTAGCCCATAGAGTGACCATAAAGGTAAACTCAGATTAAGCTACCTACTAGGGCTTCCAGTCAGGATGAATTTCATAAACCTCAACTTGAATAAAAGAAGCCAGACACAACAGTGAATACAATATATGATTCA
The DNA here is from genome assembly GCF_011762505.2 of Arvicanthis niloticus. NCBI lineage: Eukaryota > Metazoa > Chordata > Mammalia > Rodentia > Muridae > Arvicanthis > Arvicanthis niloticus. The sequence continues at coordinate 27,783,925 of NC_047679.1, forward strand.
ACTCACAGAAAGCTCAAAACCAGGCCAGAGTAACCCATGACGAGAGAAGTCAGCATAATAATTACCTTGACAAAGGGAAGGGTTCTACAAGACAAGGTCAGCGTATACACAGTTCTTTTCCTATTGTTATCATCAATGCTGATTATATACATGCATTGACTGAAAATATATAGGCTGTGTATTTATGATGTGTGTATTTTTAATACAGTAGAGTTCTCTGTAAAACTTATCTAAAAATCAGCTCCCTGGGGGCTGGAGTCATGGCTCCTCTGCTCTTCCAGAGGACCTGGTTTTAATTCCCCACACTCACATGGTAGTTCATAAATACCTGATACTCTATTTTCAGGGGCTCCAGTGTCCTTTTCTGCTCTCTATGAGCACCAGCAAATATGTAGTACATAGGAAGGCATGCAGGCAAAAATACATACATGTAAAATAATTTACTAAAATTAGCTCCTTATAAAAAGTTCAGAATCAAACTAAACAAAGTAATCTATTGCCATTATATAAGAGCTTCAGATGTATTTCCTTCTTTTTCTTTTATACTGCTTATATATTTTGAGCAATTTACAGTATCACTTAAATTTTTCAAAATATTTTTAAATTTCTTCAGAATGTTTCATTTTATTAATAGGTTTGGCTACCATCTGTTATTGTAAATTTTATGGCTTCTAAGTTTTATAGCATCTAAGTTTTCACAGTTGTGAAATAATTATGTATATCCATTCAAACAACTATTCCTTCCTATAGAAGAACATTTGAAAGACTTACATAGGTGCTTCCCAGAGGTCCTGAAAGGCTGTACACATTCGCATTCCAAGAGAATTAAAATGTTTTCTGTTATCACTAAAGGGAATAAACTTTTAAATGTGAATTTGATAAAAGTTCAAAGCTCTATCCCATCTCATTTGCATCCTTCTCATTATGAATGCAATTGAAATTTTCAGACATTTCTGTCTGTTAATATCCCTTATTCTGTGGTTCTCTAGTTTTCCTGTCCCCTTGCTCATCACTGAATTGGGTCTCCTGCATTGGCTCTTGCCATCAAAGGGTAATAACAGGTACACTTGAAAGTATACAGGTGGAGCAGGTGCTTTACTTGGGTGGTGCTAGGGAGAAATTCATTGTTTAATCTCATCGAATCCATCAAAAGTTGTGATTTCTTTACTGCTTTCACACTCAATCTTTCACAGTGATAAGAAAAACATTCAACTACATTTTCTGGCTGTGTGAGATGAAACTAACAGCTTTACCCCTAGAAATTATTTGTTGCACCCTCTTTTACCCTCTATCTTTCCTGTACAAATTCGCTGCAGTATACTGTCTTAATTATTTTTGCTTTTATGTATGTGTGTGCATATATACATATATATATATTCACATACAACTTCACATGTATGTGTATATGTGTGTGTGCATACAAGTTCATCTTTTACCCAATGAATCACCTCTCTAGCCCCAACTCTAAACTCTTTATTGTTTATGAATTGTCTGTTGCATCAAATTTAACTCCTTATTTCAGAAATTGTACCACAGTATTTGAAAAAACTGTACCTTTACTATGTTTTACTCTTTGCCATCCCAAATATAAATGTGTATTTTACCATATCTCTGTATTATATCTTGAAATATAGAATGGAGCTTCCTCTGCCTTTCTTTTGTTTTGGTCAGGGTTGCTTTGGCAATACTGAGTCTTTGGTAATCCATATTAATTTTAGGTTTTTTTCATTTATGTAAAGAATGCTGTAGGGAATTTTATAGGATTGCAATGAATTTATACACTTCTCTTGGTAGGATGGTAATTTTTACGATATTAATTCTACCAATTCTTGTGCATGGGAGTGTCACCTCAGTCTCTTCAGAAAGTTTTCATTGTAGAGGTCTTTTACCTCCTTCATTAGATTTATTACAAGTGTTGTTTTTGCTTTTGTTTTTTTGAAGACTGTGGAGAGGAATGTTTCCATGATTTTTTCTGAACATATTTCTTAGTATATGGAAAGGATAAATATTTTTGTAAGCTGATTTCATATCCTGATCCTTTGCTTAATATGTTGATCACATTTCAGGGAACTCCTGCCTGGAACTTATAAACATAACTGTGGCTGGCGTGATCACAGGCCCTAGAGGAGACCTTCTACTGTCACTTCCCTAAATCAATATAAATTCCTTAACTGCATTATAAATACCTATCTTTATATCCACACATAGTGCAGCTATCACCCCTCATCAAGAATGAAAGAATGAGAGAAAAAGAGAGAGAGAAAGAGGGAGAGAAAAGGAAGGAAGGAAGGAAGGAAGGAAGGAAGGAAAGAAAGAAAGAAAGAAAGAAAGAAAGAAAGAAAAAAGAAAGAACAAAGAAAGAAAGAAAGAAAGAAAGAAAATAAATAGCTAGCTAGTTAGCTAGCTTGCTTCTTTTGGTAACATATCTGTCTCCTTAAAGACCTAAAACTTTAGGTCTGATTTCAGTTCAGAACTGCACAAATATGTGCTGACCTTTTGATGTTTTCCCCTCCCTGGAACCATAACATGGAATGATTTGGCTTGTACTTGCCTAGTCTCTGTCCTCACCCTTCTGGTTTGAAGACACCAAGGTGAATGCCTAAGACTTAGAACATACTTTAAACTACATTAGAATCTAATCATCCTCCAGCCTCTATGATGTAAACACTGGACAAAGAGAAGCAAAAGGAGATGGTCTCAGGGAATTTGTCTATTACAAGAAAAGATAGGAATATTTCTCCTCTTAATCAGCAAGTAACTCCTCTGATTCTGTTTAACCTATAAAAGCAGAGAGGTTAGCTGTGAGCTGGATACCCCCTTCCCCTTTTGTTTATTGAAATAAATTGTATTATCAATGTCAATGTTTAGTGCTGGGCTTCAGTTTTGGTTTTTCTCACACTGAAAGGAAAATCAATACCCACTGGAGATTTCATCTGCAAAAGGGATCCATCAAATTATACAGAACCAAACTATTATCCAGGCTAAGCAGGAGAATCCATTTCCCAAATGCACCAAGGTTCTCAAAATTAAGAAAATTAATGTATTGTATCAATAAAAAGGAGAACACTCATATTATCAACTTGATACAGAAAAGGGAGCTGACAAAATGTCATATCATTTCACAAGAAAGGCTTTCAAGGCATTGGAATAGAAGGAAATTTTACAACCTAACAAAGGATATTAATGGAAAATATATACAACTAGCATTACACTCAGTGAAACAACTGAAAACCCTTTCTGTGGCTGGCTTTGATAGTGCAGGCTTTTATTCCCAGTCAGAAGCAGGCAGATCTCTATGGGTTGGAGCCTAGGGGGTGTCTTTTATGTGGAGTCTTATATGCAAATATAAACAGCACTGTGCTTTAATTTAAATTTTCCATTTTTATTACTGGTATGCAGCAAAATGGTAACTTTGTTATATTAAGCTTGTATTTTACAAATGATAACCACTTTTTGTTCAGTCAGACTATTTTTTTCTTTGAAACTGTCTACAGAAACAGTTGTGTTGCTGACTCATTAACTGCACAGAGCTGTCATATAAGCTGTTCACTTGGGTTCTACTCCTAAATACTTTAATTATAGCTGCCAAACATAAATACATTTCTGAGACAGAGAATATTGTCTCTGTAATATTTTCTGAGACTGTTTCCTTCGAATGAAAAAGGTAAAGGGGAACATATCACATAAAGCTGAAAGGAAAACACAAAAATACAAACACAAAATAATACTGTATTACTTGGACTCTCGGGCTTTTTTGAAAAAATATTATTTTATGCATTGTATTTTGCCCAGATGTATGTGTATGTGTATGTGACATATGCATGTCTGGTGCCTACAGAAGTCAAAAGAGTGTGCTGGATCCCCTAGGGCCAGGTTACAGATGGTTGTGAGCTATCATGTGTGGTGTCAGGAATTAAAACCAGGTCTTATACAAGAGCCTTAGTGCTCTTAACTGCTGAGCCATTTCTCTAGTTCCAATCTCAGGCTTCATATGCCAACTAATTAATACAAAGATTATAGAAATATTTAAGAAGTTTACTAGCAATGAGAACCAGAACACAAAATTTTACCCAAGAGAAAATTTAGCAAAATTACCAGGTAGGGATTCTTCATCAAAGCTGTCATCAGAGTCTTCAAGTTCAGGGTCTATGGTCAGTCAGCCCTCAAGACTCGATGTATCCTCAATAATATCTAAACCAAAATCTTCACAAAATAGTTTATCTTCATCATCGCTGATGCTATCATCAGTGTTGCTGTCTGGATTTATATAAATAAACTCTAAGAATAAGAAAAAAACCTAGATTAAGTACCATGTTAAATGAACAGTTTAAAGGACTATGATATAAAGTTATGGACTGTTTAAAATCTCTATTCTTTGAGACAAGTCCTCACTGTCTAGCCTTAGCTGGTCTGTAATTTGCTAGGAGAACAGATTGGCCTTAGATTCACATATCTACCTGTTTCTGCTTCTCTCTCTCATGCTGGGGGCTAAAGTCATACGCTACCACACATAGCCTAAAACATTATATTAACTCACAAACGTGTATTTAGCTTTTTTATACTTGCAATCAATACAGGTTAGCTAATGAATGAATTATTTCCTATGAATATTGTGATATATGAATATACACATAGAGACAATTATTTCTGCTAATTCTAATTTTGTAGAGCAATATAAATTTCTTCATTGGAGCAATAAATGTCTTCTAATGATGTAATTAATGCTTTGCTTTTAAATTTTAATTATAAATACTGTATCTCATAGCCACATTTGTAGGACCCCATAATTACAAGTCTATTCTCAAAAAAAATCCATTTATGTAAAATGATAATAGATAAAGTACCAAAAAGAAATAGTGTTTAAAACAAAGTCCAAACTAAATCTCACAAAACATGAAATAGGTAACTACACAAGAACTACATGTGAAATATCAACTCAGTAAATGTTTTAATATTATTTATACTGTCAAATATTTAAATGATCTAATTTCTTAAAGCTGTCCTTTAAAAGAACAGTTTGCTCAACATGCCCCTTTAATTTCAGCACTTGCAATGCAAGGACAGCCAGATATCCATGAGTTCCAGGCCAGCCAAGGCTACCTAAATTAAATAAATTCACACATTCCCAGATCCAATGTTTCTTTTAATTAGATTTAAAACAAAAACCTTAATTATACTGTATTAGCACTCTTTACCCATTACAGAGACACTCTAAAAACAGCTCCCCCTGTCCAGGGAGTGGTACATGCCCTCAATCACTGCAAGTGGGAGGCTGAAGCCCTGAGGGTTTGCTGTTGCCAGATGGCTTGAGCTTCTCAGTGTGAAGAACTCTCAACAAATAAACAAGTAGTCTTTCCATTGTCTGGATCCTACAAAGTCAGCCACATAGGAGAGTAAAACAAGCAAATTACATTCCACCCCCCCTAGCTTTTGTTGTGCTTCACTTTCAGTTTAAAACTCGTGCACATTAATCCCAGCACTAGGGAGTAGAGGCCAGCATGGTCTATATAAATAGCCACTAGTTCCAGGTCAGCCAACTCTCAAAACACACAAACGGTGTGCCCCTGCTTGTGCACAAGCACAGGCACAGAAAGAGATCAAAGAAACAGTAAAAACCTGCATTTAGCCCAGTTGTGTTTTGTAAAATACCAAGTAGAAAGGTTGCTTGAGAACCACATTTTGTAACCATTAAAAAACAGTTTATCAGTTCATGTCATAAAAATTATAGGCAGAATGTAGAGAGAGCAGGTAGCCTTTTCTATCAAAGAACCACAAAGCATGAGGTGATAAGCCAGTAGCAGGCTTAAAAGCACCCCAACCCTAATTTCAAAAATTCCCCACATTTTATAGTTGTTCCTAAATAGTACACGTGTCCCTAAAAACAAACAGCAAGCTCAGTACATGGGAAGGCCTCTCTGCAACACCTCTACACCTTATTTTCTACCTTGTCCTTAACAAATCTAAAATAAGATATTTTCAAAACAACAGGTTAACCTCCAAGGTCCCAAATCTCTGTTTAGTCTCTGAAAAGTATTCTCTCAACCATCTTCTTAAATTCAGAATACAGTAAAAAAGAATATTAGTCCTTCCTTATCTTAACCTGTCTTCACTAAGACAGGAAGGGGATAAGAAAAGGTCAACTCATTTCAGAAGTCCACAACAATATTTATTACGTGGCAAAACTACAAATGCTCACAGGAGCTGGTGGCCTAAAAAAGTCCGGTCCCAAACACAACAGTTGCTTCGATGTGAAGCTGCAAAGTGCAGTCATTCTTTCCAAGAGAAAATTCTCTCTCTCATCACAAGTGTCTACCAATAACCTTAGCCACATACCACAGAAATATGCAAACTACATTTGAAACTTGCGTCCAAATGGATGCTTAGTAATGCATGGACCCTCTGTGCCTCCTTCCAAGGTATGGGCAATCCACTGGAGATGCACCTGTTGTCTCCTGGATCAGCATCTGTCTCCTGGATCAGCAATTTCTAGAAACTTTCACAGCATCTTGAAATTGTAGAAGCTACTAGCACAGGCTTGATCCCCAGGAGCCATGGACTCCAACCCACAAACCCTAGAATCCCGCCTAAACCACGGGAACCCATGTGAAGAGAAACACACAGGAGCTCCAGAAACATATTTGAATGCCTAGGATATGACGAACCTTCGAACCCTTTCAACTCCCTAGACTTGGGTCCACTCTAGCCAGCAGGAAAGTCATGAACTGTAGCATCTTTAAAAAGGCGTGGGAGGCAGCAAAAGTGGAGTCTCTGGCTAGCCCTTGCAGGCATCATGCTGCAGTCTGAGGAAACCAGAAGCTTGCCAAAGAGCGCCAGGAGCCACGAGATCCTGTGTAGACCCGGAACTACTACGTAAGCAAGGCCGAAGCGTGGGCGGGAAGGGCAGCTACAGCACCCCCTACGCACTCCCTCACCTTCCCCCCACTGCTCCC